>NC_056734.1:523405437-523537937 GCF_019279795.1 Protopterus annectens
TATTTTTTCCAGTCTGGCTGTTCCAAAAGTTATTTTGTTGTGTATTTTCATGCAAGCTTTCATCTGACTTGATCCCTGCCTTGATTTTTATTTTTATCTGTTATGTGCCTCTGAGTGATAATAATAATAATAGTGAAGGTAGACCAGCTTTGTAGGAGTTCATAAAGTATATGAATCGGTTTAAAAGCCATTCTTCATGATTTGTTACTGAATAGATACACAGCGATGAGTCTGCAGTTTAGCCCAAGAACTGATAACAATTTTTTTTTTGCATCTTTGTCTCTGTACTTATTTTATTTTGTTTTGTTGTAGCATGTTAAGGGAAAGGTTCATTTTCCACGACGCTAACCACAAAATCCATTGCATGTAGTTCAGTGCACATTTCAACTATCCTTTGTGTTAGACTTTGTGTTACAGTAGTAAGAGATCATGAAAGTTTACTACATGAGAATTCACTGACCTGTTTTAAATATCTTCTTTACTGCATTCAAGTGTTGATTCCAGCTATAGCTTTGAAAACTTCAACTATATTACGCAAGTATTGCCTTTAATTAACATATTGATATGCAGAAGTACAGTGAAAGAAACTAAATTATCTGTTATATTATAACCCGAACCTTCTTCACTTCATTTCAGCCCACTTCCCCTTTTCTTTTATCTTTGACATTCATTATGAATCACGAAGATTCGTCCTCTAACACACAAATTGCATCATTCTTTTTGACCTTTGTCACTGCCGCTAAAGAACCATTATCCACTGGATTAGAATAAGCTATCAGGGGCCAGCTGTTCAAAGGGTCTAATACAAGTGCGTGCATACTTGTAGCTTATGACACAACTGCTCATTGCCACTTGCTTGAATTGAATAAGCAACTCTTTGAACTCCTACTAGCCTGATCTCCCATTTCTATATAGTTCTCCCATCACCCAACCCTGTAAAACTGTATAACCTTACCAGAACCTAAACTCTAACACTAAAACTCATCCACAGTTCCCAACCCGAGTCTTTGCTCCCATACCCTAAACTTCCACTCTGCCTCCCTAATCCTGAATTCTCTGATCTTTCTGTAAACCTAAAACTCTAACCCCCACCCTAAACCTAAATTGCCTCATCACTACCTAGCAGTAAAACTGCTCTTCTACTTCCTAACCCTAAACCCCCCACTACTAATCCCTCCCCATAGCTGCTGACCCAAACTTATATACAGATATGAGTGTGACCAGCAGCCTACAGAGCCATGTGCTGCTTGAGCCCTGGTTTCAAGTCATTGGTTTTCGAGTGCTTGGGACTCTAGCACCAGTACTATTCCCAAAATTTGGGGCAGGTAATCAAAATGTACATTAATTTTCCAATGTCACTGGAAAGGGGGAAATCATATTTCTCCAGTAATGCAGAAATTTCTGTTTTGTACTTCATAAATGTGTGAATTGCATGGGAAATTGTGTCGCTGAACCTGAAATTTAGGGGGCTACAGTTGTGGACTCACTGAATAGAAATCAAAACCATGTTTCCACTGGTCCTGAAAAAAATGGTATGCATATCAAAACAAATCTTTCAGTTTTGTATGGAATGCAGTTATGCTACTTTCCTTAGTGTCGATAGGGCATTACATGACAGTTGCACTCAGGCCTCTCAGTGCTACTGTATCCTTTACATGGTGATGTGCCACACTCTGACAGTAATACTGAGGTAGTATGTGCACTCCACGTGTCACACAGACCCTTATTACCTGTGAAGGTGGGCCATGTGGTTTTACAGTCAGACGTGAAGGTTATTTTATTTTAAAACATTATGACCCATGGTAATATCCTGACCACTCGCAGGCAGCTGCACACATACTGTCCCATAATGTTTATGAATCTACTGACCCCATTTTATGTTTAATGCAAATCACATTTCAACTATTTTTCCACTCAAAATAGGTCTCACACAGTATGTCATAGCATGTGTTTGTTCTACGGCATATAGCCTACCTACTAATATCTATTTCAACATCTTGAATGTCTAGTTCCTGTCATCACCTCTCTCTTCTTTTCTGAATATATTTAGAACATTTAAGTTTCTCTTTACATTACAGAGCAGCCTTTTTTCCAGACATTCTGTTGGCATTTCAGAGCTTCAATGGTGCACGATATACTGACAGAATGACTTCCTGTGCTGTCACTATCTTAAGATGCACCATGACATCCGGTCAATCATCTCACTAGTGTCTTTATATTGTGAGAAGTGGTATCTGACCAGTAAATTGTTAGCACAATATCCTCCTTTTCTTTTTATCCTCTCAGTGGAATACATTCCAACCAGTATTTTTTTAGAATTCCTTTACTGAAAGGCACTTTTACACTTTATGTTTTATATTTACTGCTGTTGAAGCCTAACTATGAAGTTTTACACTTGTTTACCAATCCATCTAGATCCCTTTGGCACCATCTTATCTATTCTCTGATGTAGACTCTATATTGAAGTGTGTAGACAAACTCTTTTTGTTATCTTGGTTTTGTGGCATGCTTCAGAAATGCCCTAGGATTCCTTCTGTATATCTTGTTTGACAATCCTTTATCCAGCCAGACAGTGTCTTACAATCCTTACTCCTTTCATGCTTAATGTCTGACATTTTTTTATGGAATAAGATCAAAAGCTTACCGCACTCCTAGAGAGTGAAATAACTGAACAACTATTTTCGGCTCTGGTTAGATGGAGCCTTAATTCTGAATTAGGTTGGAATGGAAAAAAATCTGTCTTTAATATGACTATCTATTTTTTACAGCTTTAACTACTGGCAAGTCCATTGATGAGTACAAAGATAGCTGGGTGGTAATTTGCCAGATCTTTCCTAGCACATCTTTTAGGAAATTGGACCCTATACCATCAATTTACTAAATTTTACTGGAAAACACCTTCTTTGTAGTGAAAGAATTGATAACTTCACTGCCCTTGCAGAAACATTAATGTAATTTCATTTGATGTGTCTATATCTAAATTATATGGTCTGTATTGTTTTCAGCTTTGCACCATAGAATCATTTCTACTGCATTTTTTAAGTGTTGGGACTTGCACCAATGAGCTTCAAACATTTAAAAGTAATTCTTCCAAATGTAAGGGGTGCCAGGGTATATATTCTGCTGTTTTCATTGATGGCACCAAGCCTATCAAAGAAATTACATAATTGCATAAATCACAGTGGAGAATTTGAATCATACACCCTTGATGCTTGGTGAGGGTTAGTAACACAAACTAAATTAGATGGGACACAGAAATGTTTTAGAATGCATTGCTTAGCTCTGTACATTAGCCAAGAACTGCTAAATTGGAAAAGTGACATGTTGTGAATGCATACAAAAAGGATGGTATACTTAAACATGCTTTATATGCAGCAGTATTGTTGAAAATACCAGCCAAATACATCATACAACTCCAACACACTTCCTCTAAAAGGTAACCATGTTTTAGATGTTGTATAATGTTCCAAAAAGCTAATTTAAACAAAAATGTTGAATATGTCATACAAAAGGCCCCACTGAGAGAACTTTTAATTGGGAGACAATTAAGAAGAAAATGAAATGAATACCATGTATAGAGAGTAAAATGGCAACCAAGAACAATATCATCTATATAAAATGGTGGAACAGGAAGTGAAGAAGTATGAGTCAGGAAGGAATATATTGTTTGATGACTTTAGAGTTGTAGGCTATTAATCAAACTTAGACACTAATTATTTCGGCTGCCACAAATGCGGTAGGATTTATTATGACACTTAGATGAAGGAATTATTTTACAACTTTTTTTTTAAAGAATATATAAAATATTAATACACATACCACCATATGATTTCAGAGTAATAATAAAGATTTATGCGGGTAACAATGTCACCACTCTAGGCAGATTAAATGTGCCAATAAAATATAAAACTAAAAATACTATAGCTAAGCTTATGTGTTTGTAATGCAAGGAAGACAGCATTATGCAGCAGAGAACAAATAAATGTGATTTGAGCCAAAACAGGCATTTGTTTAAGAAGCTGCAAATGGCAGATATGAGCAGTAATAAATCCACTGAAAAAGAGAGCTTTTCATGCTTGGTTTCAGAAGCAAAAAAGGCCAGGGCATTATCTTACTTTCTAACATTCAAATAGAAAGTAAGCAAAAAAATGGAAAATTCTGGAAATGTACCCAAGATAAGAGCTGTAATTTTTTATGTACATAATATCATTAGTGAAGTAAAAGGAATTCAGAAGAAGTCTGCACGTGCAGACAGACTTTCTGTTAGGATATTCTAAAAAAAAGTTATCTTCAAATATTTTAAGAGAGACATTGTAAATTATGAGAAAAAATCAGGACCTTTAAAAGGTACATTGCTGTTAATATGACATATTGCAATGCTTTTAACCTTACCTGTTAACTGTCCTGACTTTAGTAGAATGTCCTTAAGTTTTGTCATATGTTTGCCCTGTCCCTCGTGGTTTTGGTAATGCTACAGTTTCAGAAAAAAATTAATTAAATAATAAATGAATTAATAAAATACTAAAAAAAACACAGAGGCAAAACATTTGTATGTTCTGCTCTACTGCAGCCCCCCAGCACTGTGCTGATGCACTGTGCAACCATGCATATGCACACACCACATTCATGCAAATTAGATCATTAAATGGAGAAGACGGTGGAAGAACACTACAATGCCATTATACAAGGCATTATTTAAGAAAGGTAAGCAGTTTCTTTCTTAGATAATGTATTGTCTAGTAGCAATAACTTGAGACTGGGTGTGGATAATACAGGACATGGCCATGGTTGGCTTTATTTGATCACTTGGGCTTTGATCTTGTGATCAAACCACACCAAACATGGGTAAATCCTGCAATACCCACACCTAGTCATGGTGATGCTTTTCACTTTTATGTCTGCTTCATAAAAAGACTGAAGAACCAACAACTATGGATGCAGTAGATGTGCACTGTGCGTTAGCCTTTACATTGATATCCTTGACAAAGGTGTTAACCAAAGAGAGGCTAGGAATGACACGATATGGCAGCAGCAATGTATGAACTAGCTGTGAAATGACATCTATCAGCAGCAATTAGATGCCCCTTGATTTTGCTACTAAAAAGGATAGCTGCTCATCAAGTTATTTTTAGAATATATTTGGTACATGGCACAAGTGCTATCCCAGCAAAGATGTTTTTAGAGAGCTAAGAATGACAGCTGAAGGGTACGTACCTGCAGAATGCATAAATAAATGCATAATTAAATATGTTATTCACTTAATGTTTCCTGATGGCCTGAGATTGATGTAGGACTTGAAGACTTAGCCTTAAACTTACTAAACTGGTAAGACATGCACAGCTGTCACCTGAATATTTGCAAACAGGCATCAACTTCACAGCAACACATTTATTCTGACCTTCTGAGGCCTTTCACAGACTTTCATACAGAAATGTTATTACTGCTGCAAAGGCCTTTCACAGACTCGCAGACAGAAACATTATTACTACTGCAAAGAGCAGTGCAAAAATTGGCTTGCTGAAACTAATTAACAGTAGCAATTGTCCACAATTCATAGCACAAAAATTTAAGCCATTTAAGAAACAAAGTGATATGACATAGGTTCATAGGATGTTACTAGGCTGTTGACTCGAGGGTCTTTACAAGCCTAGCTGTTAAATCCCAATATAATATCAGATGAGAGATATCGTCTATGCCCAAGGTTTTTCTAGGAAGGACTACCCATGTCCAGGACAGAAGCCAGGGCAATCCCCTGCAGAGGTTTATGGCTTCCCATCCAGTCATCTAGGTTGTGCTTAAACAGCTTGATGGAGGTGCTCTGCTTGATATGGATTGGAAGCCTATACCAGAGATGTGTCTGTCTCTCTCGCAGGTCTTGTTTATGTCACAAGGTAGATTGAGGTCCCTGGAATGGGTGACTCTAGTCCCATTTGACTTATAGATGTACAGCATTTCCATTAGATTTGGGTCAGAGATAGCTGTGTAAACCAGACATAAGTCACCTCTAAGTAGTCTATACAGTGACAGTGACTTCAGTCTGTCCATATAACGCATGTGCTAGAGACCCTGAATTTTCTTAGTTAGAAATCTCTGAGGTCTATCAAGTTGCTGCAGGTGTCTGGTACGGTACATACCAAAGGGAGAATTATATTCAATAATAGGCCTGTTGAGGGTTGAATACAGGAGAGTTGTAACCTTTTTCTCTTGAGGCGATGCCTTTGCTAATCAGGTGAGTGACGTAGAATGCCTTCCTCACCACAGTAGACACATGGTGGTCAAAGTTGAGGTCACAGTCATAGGTTCATAGGTTCATAGGTAGATACTAGGCTATCTGCCCTAGGGCATTTATAAGCCTAGCCAGAGTGTATTTGACTTCCGCCTCCCTATTAGATTAGCCTACTGTGCCTCTGTAAAGTAGGTCACAGAAGGTACCCTTTAAGATTAGTTTACTGTGCCTCTGTCTAGCAGGGACACAGAAGAGATCCCAGGGGTGAATTTGCGATTTCCCATCCACGCGTCCAGATTTCGCTTGAAGAGGGTCAGCGAGGGGCTATGTCTAACATGAATTGGGATTCTATTCCAGAGTGAGGGGAGCCTCTGGGAAATGAATCTGTCCCACCAGCATGTCCTATTTATTTTTGTGCTGAGGTTTAAGTCCCTGGAGCGTGTAGCTCTAAGGGACTTGGATTTTTTGAGGTGGAGCATGTCCATTAATTCTGGGTTTGACAGGGCTTTGTACGTCAGGCATAGATCGCCTCTGAATAGGTGGTAAGCAACTGAGTAGAGCTGGAGTTTCTTTAGTCGAGCTGCATAGGACATCTGTTTGTAGCCCATGATCCTCTTGGTGAGGTACTTCTGAGGTCTCTACAGTTGCTGCAGGTGTCGGGTAAGGTACATCCCAAAAGGGGCATTGTATTCAATTATGGGCCTGATGAGTGACGAGTAGAGGGGCACAATGACCTCTCTTGATCTAGATGCGAACCCTTTCGTGATAATGTGAGCTATATAGAAGGTCTTTCTAACCACTTTGGCAACGTGATTATCAAAGGAAAGATTACTATCTACGTTGGTCCCCAAATCTCTAATTACTTCTTCTGTACTTAATGGATTACCACCTATGTGGTAATTTGTGGGCACCTTGTTTTTCCCAAAGGGGATGACTATGCACTTTTTAGCATTTAGCTTGAGGCCGTGGCTCTGGCACCAAGCATCCATCTCTGTGAGACCCTTTTGGAGGATGCTTGTGTCAGCTGGAGATTCGATTATGGCCCCCAGTTTGCAGTGATCTGCGAACTTTGTCAGCCATAATCCCCCTGTGTTAGCCTGAACCACAGAGAAGTATATACCGAACAAGAGAGGTCCCAGAACTGAGCCCTGTGGGACGCCACTTGTAACTGGTTTGGATTCGGACATGGCAGCTGTGATTCTGACCATGTGGGTTCTATCCCTGAGCCAGTTTGCAATCCATCTTGTGATATAGGGGTTGATATTTAAGCTGGTAAGCTTATTTATGATGCCCGAGTGGGGTATTGTGTTGAAGGCTTTTGCGAGGTCCAGGTAGGCTGTGTGGACTACCTTGCCTTCATCTATGGCTTTGGTAACTGTTTCAAAGAAATCAACTAGGTTTAAGAGGCAAGATCTGCCCTTAACAAAGCCGAATTGGGTAGGGTCCAGTGTCTGGAGGCTCCCAATGTCTTTGTTTATGAGTTCCATGATAATACGTTCCATAGCTTTACAGAGCAGACTAATCAGGCTTATGGGGCGATAGTTCCCGGGGTCCGATGTAGCACCACCTTTGTGGAGTGGGACCACTGTTGCTGTACGCCATTCTTTGGGTACATATCCTGTAGTAAGGCTAAGTTTGAACAGTGACTTAATGTGAGGGTTCAGTTCTTCTTGGAGCTCATGTAAGACACAGCCTGGGACACTGTCTGGTCCCATAGATGCTGTGTTTTTTGCTTTGGAGAGGGCAGCTTTCACCTGTGCATCTGTGATGTCAGGGAGTTTACATTCAGTTGGGATAGGCATTTGCTCCTTTGGTGGGGGAAGGGGGGAGAAGTTTGCGCTGAATCTGTCAGCCAGGATGTTGGCTATGTCTGTAGGTTCGGTATATTTTGTACTGTTATGCAACAATTCAGAGCATATTTGGGAGTTTCCACCCATATTCCTGACATAACTAAAGAAGGCCTTATGATTATCTTTAGTGTCTAGGGCAATTTTTCTTTCGAAACTGGTCTTTGATGATTTTATGAGGGGATCGAAGTTTCTTGCTAATACTGATCAGAGATGCCTTCCCTTTTTGGGATTTTGTCTGTCATTTAGTAGCTTCCTCCTTCTGTTGTATAGCTTATTTATGGCCGGGGTCCACGAGACAGGTCACCTGTTTTTGGAGGAGTGAGTCTTGGCTTTATTTGGGATAGCACGATCCATGCATTCCTGCAGGTGCTCATAGAATGTATTTGTAAAGGATTCTGCGGATTGGGCTGTATTATCCTCTGGCCCGGGGGCTTTGAAGGATTCCACCTCAGTCTTGAGAAGTGCAAAGTTGGCTTTTGAGAAATTCTTTACCGTGATTTCCTTGGCTGGGGGTGGGGACGGGATATGGATGTCCAGGAAAATTTGTTTATGGTCTGATCTTACCAATGAGGGGTTTACCTCTGGTGTGGAACATAGAGTCCCCATGTTGGTGATTACCAAGTCCAATATGTTGTTTCCTCTTGTGGGAGTGGTGACCAGTTGTTCCATCGCATTAGAGTTTATAAATTCAAGGAACCGTTGGGCGAGGGTGTTTGGGCTTGAGTAGTTTTCCCAATCAATGTTTGGGTAGTTGAAGTCACCCAATAACATAGTGTTTGGAGAGACCTTCATATTCTCCAGTGTTCTCAGGAATGCCAAGTGAGGTTCCTGTAATAGGGAGGGTGTTCTATAGCAGGCTACAAACTGAAAGGCAGTTTTGCCCGCTGTTAGTTTCACATGGATGGTTTCCGATGTTTTGTGCAGTGCCACTAACCTGGAGGTGTAGGTATCTTTGATGAATATAGATACTCCCCCTCCTTTTGTGCTTTGGTCCGAGATTTGGGGCCGGAACGCATGGTATGAGTT
Source organism: Protopterus annectens (assembly GCF_019279795.1). NCBI lineage: Eukaryota > Metazoa > Chordata > Ceratodontiformes > Protopteridae > Protopterus > Protopterus annectens. The sequence continues at coordinate 523,414,540 of NC_056734.1, forward strand.
ATAACCTGGTAATGCTGGGGGTGCTCTCAGGAGCCTTGAACCAGATTTCTGTTACTGCACAGACATCGATTTTCTCCATACTGAGGAGAGCCTCGAGTGCGTGCATCTTGAGGTTTAGACTTCTGGCATTGAGTAGCATTGGCTTTAGTTTTTTTATCCTTGAGTTGTCTATGGAGGTGGGTTTGTCTTTTGAGCCTTGCCTAAAAAAGGCACTATGGGGGTGGCAAGAGCCTTGGCCAGTATACGAAAGCCTAAGGGTGACAGGTGCAAGCCGTCCCTAGCGAAGCAACGTGGCTTGTCGAGCATGTCATCCCAGGCTGACAGACACTGGATCCCCTTTGAATGACACCAATACTTTAGCCAATTGTTGAAACTGATTATTTTGTCTTTATACTGTGGCATCATTCTTGGTGAGGGCAAGATGCTACTCAAGGTCAGGGTCATACCAGCCTGGGCTACATGATCAGAGAGCGCCTCTATGTCTCTTTTCATGTAGACCAGGGAGGTACATCTCAGGTCATTCATACCAGCATGGACAATGATGGAGTCATACTTGTAATTGCTTTGGAGTGACCTGAGTGCTTGCATTATGTGGCGAATCCTGGCACCCAGCAGGCAGCTTACAGTGACCTTCTCCTTGTTCAGTCTGGTGAGCGGGACGTCAGTGTGCCGGACAATAGAGTCCCCTATAACAAGTGTATTTGGTGTGTTGTTTGGCCTTAAGGGCTGTGACTGTGAGGCACACTGATTTTGTGAGATATGTGATTCGTGGGTATTGTTGAGGGGTGGCTGTTGCTTGGATATCTGCTTAGGAGGTCTTTGCTGTTTAGGCAGATTTTTATTTAGAGCCTCTGAGTATGTTTTTGTGTGTTTATGTGTTGGGTATGCAGATGCAATAGGTCTGTGTGAGACTGGATTTGTGGTGCGGGTGGTTACCTTTTCCTCCTGACTGACTGTGCCAGTCTTGGGTTGTGTTCCCAGATCTCTCACTACTGATTTGGTGCATAGGGTACTATTGTTTATTTTATATTAAGCACGGACATTGTTTTTACTAAGGGAATAATGATGCATTTTTTAGCATTTAGTTTAAGACCATGGCTTTGGCACCAGTCATTGGTCTGTATAAACCCCATTTGAAGTACGCTGACATTGCTAGGGGATTCAATGATTGCACCTTATTTGAAGTAATCCACAAACTTGGTTAGCCACAGCTCCTCAGTTTTGGCCTGGACTTTTGAGAAGTATATGCCAAACAGAGGCAGCCCAGCAATGACCCTTATGGGATCCCACTGGTGACAGGTCTGCTGGTAGACATAAAGTTTCCCACTTTGACTGAATGTTGTCGATCTGTGAGCCAGTTTGTAACCCACCTGACAACATAGGGGCTGATATTCAACATCGTTAGTTTGTCAATGATGCCCGAATGTGGGATAGTGTTAAAGACCTTGGTCAAATAAAGGTAGGCTGTTTGCATGTCTTTGCCCTCATCTATGGCTCTGGTCACATTTTTGATAAAGTCCACCAGGTTTAGCAGGCATGACCTGCCCTTGACAAAATAAAAATGGGACAGATCCAGGGTTTGGAGGTCACCTATATCCTTATTTATGTGGTCCATGATGAGTTGTTCCATTGCCTTACAGATGAGGCTAGTTAAACTTATAGGTCTATAGTTATATGGGTCTGTTGCTGAGTTGCCTGGGTGGAGGAGGATAACAGTCAATGTTTTCCTTTCACTGAGAACAGAACCAGTACTCAGGCTGTGGCTGAACAGAGTGCTTAATGAAGTAGCTAGCTCTTGTTTTAGAACATTAAGAAAGCAGCTCAGAATGTCATCTGGTCCCATGGAGGCTGTGTTGTTAGCCTTAGAGAGAGTATTAATGACTTGCTCTTTGGAGATGCAAGGAGGAGGAGATGATGAAGACATGGTTTGTGGTATGCTGGGGGGGGGGATTTTTGCCAAACCTGTCTGCTAGAACATTTGCAATTTCCACAGCGTCAGTGTGTGTGATGCCATCCACAATTATTTCAGTACACATCTGAGTCCTTCTTTTTACGTTGTAGACATAGCTGAAGAAAGCCTTATGGTTATCCTTGACTATGGCTGCTAAATCCTTCTCATAGTTGCTCTTTGAAGATTTTATGAGTTACCTTATTTGCATGTTTATGCTGAGGAGGATGCTCTTCCAGTTCTGGGATCTCACTTTTGTATTTTTTGACAGCAGCTTCTTTCACTTATTGTATTCTTGGTTTAAGAGCTACCTAGATGGTAGGCAACAAGCTGTAAAATGGCAAAATCATCTCTCTCCCTTACTGCCTGTCTCCCTAGGGGTACCCCAAGGCTCCATCCTGGGTCCTCTACTCTTCACCCTATTTACTAATCAACTACCATCCACCATACCCAAAGCCTCAATAGTCCAATAGATGATACTGCCATTATCTGTGCAGCCTACTCCCTTTACCACCTCCTCTCCCTAACACAAGAATGCTTTTCCCTGGCAGAAACATGGATCACTTACCAAAACCTCATTCTAAACCCAGCCAAAACTAAATTACTCCTCTTCAGCCCTCACATATCTCCACCCTCTTCATGTAACTTTTCAGTCTCCTCTCATAACACCACCACCATCACACCCAGCAGTCACGCCAAACTGCTAGGCCTCAAAATTGACAATAGCCTTAAATATGACATTCATATCTCTCAGACCATAAAAAGAGTCCACAGAAAAATGGGCCTACTCTATCGCAACAAATAGTTTCTCACCAGTCACTATAAGGTTACCACAGCCAGGATACACCTCCTATCGACCCTACTTTACGCCTCCCCTGTGCTTACCAATCTCCGAAAAACTGAGCTCAACAATCTAGATAGCTGCTACAATAAAATAGCCAGATTCGACACAGGATCACCTTCTAAAACTCACCATTGTGAAAGCCTAAAAAAACTCAACTGGCTAGAACACCCTCTGACCCTTCAGGTCAACCAACTAGCACTTGCTGACAAAGTACTACAGCATCCAGGCAACACACCAGCCCTGCAGCAACTAGTCCAGCTTTACACCACTACCAGATCCCTGAGAGCAAGTACCCAACACCTCCTTAAGGTAACAAACTTTAAAAAATTAGACAGGTAGTTCCATTTATAGCCACTTCATCTCTAAAATCTGGAACTCCCTTCCAGCATACATAATAAATAACAACTCCACCACCCAATGCAAAAAACTACTCAAAACACACTTCCTGAATCACAGATTATGTATCTGTACTACCCCTGGATAGTAACTCATATGTCTCTGTTTCTAGCAACTACAGTAACAGCTTATCTACTGCTTTTGTAATGTCTGCATGGGGTAATAGTTTCACTGAACACTGTGAAGAAACCTAAAGGGCATAGTATGTCTGTCATGTGTAGAAATGTGTTATGAAGTTGTTTACTCTATCTTCCTGCTATACTTGCTGTTAAACACCTCTATAACATGTATCTATTAATGAAGTCTGTGAATGTTGGCAAATATACTCTTTGGTTAACTCACTATCGTATATGTAATATGCTTCTATAAGAAGTATAAAGATTGTGTACGCTATATATTGTTTATTGAACCTTAACATGTCTTTCTCTCGTTAATGATTTTACTACTCTGGAGCTTTTCTCCCCGGGCCTCCACTGAAAATGGACCTATAACCAGTTGGACTCTCCCGGTTAACAAATGTAAAATAAATAAAAAATAAATAAATAAATAAATAAAATGGAAGAAATCCACAACGATGGCTTGTTTTTTCTTGAGGTTCTTCCTTTAATGCTATCTGGCGTGGCTGTGTTTATACATTTGTGAAGATATTTATACAGGGAATCAGTGTATATCTTAGTATAGCTGTCAATACCATCTGTGGAAACTGGAGTTTTGAAGCTGATTATATGCTTTGGTGATTTTTTTTTTTAGCCTGACTTCTTCTTCTTTGGGGAGTTTTGGTGCTATTGTTACTTCAAAAATTACCAATTGAGCTCTACACTTGAGGCGTTGCATTGGTCATATATATTGGTCAGGACCAGGTCTAGAATATTGGAGCCTCTTGTGGGGTGATGCACTAATTATTTGTTCCAGGGCATTTGAGTTAACAAAGTCAAGGAACTTTTGTGCAAGTGAATTTGGGCTCGTATAAGTTGAAGAGGATAGTTAAATTCACCCATGACTAAGGTATTAGGTTGTACCTTTATTGTCCCAAGTAGGTCTAAATAAGCTGTGTGGGCATCTTGGTTCATGGAAGGAGACCTGTAACTGACAGTGACCTGAAAGGGGAGGGTCCTACTCATGGTAATTTGTACATGCAGTAACTCCATAGAGTTTTCTTGTCTAACCAGTCTAGTGGTGTAATTATCTTTAAAGATAGATACTCTACCTCCTTTGGTTCTCACACTTTCAGTTTGTGGTCTGAATGTGTAAAGGCATTGAAGTTTTGCAAGGCTGGGGTACTTTCTGTGGCCTTGACTGCAGAGACGTCAACATCTTCCAGGGAGATGCTGCATGTTTACTGCTAACCTTTCAGCTAAAATGTAGCAGATGGAAAATCTGTTTAAACATTTGTGAAAATTGCTAAAGAAATTATTCTATTTGGGAAAGCCTTGTATTATAAAGTAGATAACACTGTGTTTGCTTATAGTAATGCAAAATTCACAGTCAACAATAATTAACCATTTCTAATTCTGAGATTTGTTAGTGCCAGTTCTGGAAATCAATTAAGTACAAAGTATTATAGCAATGATATATGATAGTGTTACAGAGGGAGAAATATTATTCATACTACGAATATGACAATTAGCTGGGGTTTAAAGACTTTGAAACAGTAATGCAAACTTCAAAGTGATTTGTGCATTTGAAAAGTAACATAAAATGTGACATATTAAATGTGACTCTGCTCATATGTACTGTTCTTTTAACTTTTTATAAAAATGTAAAAGAGAAGGATTATTGTATATACACAAATGCATAATTCCCACATGAGCAGTTACACACTTAGCAAATTCAAGGAACAGAAGTCTGTGAGTAATCATACATCAAACAGTGGCTCTACATTATGTGTATTAATATTAAATGGTGAATACTTTGGGGGAAAGTATAACAAAACAAATAAAATTACAGTGAAATAGTGGGTAGCATATTAGACTAGCTCAAGGAATGGAGGTATCCTATAATATCTTAACTAAGCTTTAAGCTTTTCAAATTTTTGTTTAGCAATAGCAATCTAGTAAATCAAAGTAAATTAGCAACTAATTGTTTTGCTAATTTAAAGGTATCATCAGTAGTGAGTTTTCTTATAAATATATATATATATATATATATATATATATATATATATACATTAATCACTCTTGTCAAATCACTGATCCAAATGAGGTACATCAGCAGTTAAGTCTGAGAAGATGCTAGGTGTTTACACTGAGATAAAATTAAACTTTATCATAATTTGTGCATTCACAGAAAGACAAAATGTGAGATGTGATTCTAAGAACATTTGTAGACATTTTTATTTGCTTTTACTTTTTAAGACATTACCAGAATTCTGTTACGGACATAATGGATATACTGTTTATCTATCTGTCCTTTGGTGACCAGGTTATTCCTACTAGGCTATTAGTCTCTTTTCAGGGGATACCTGAGATGATATTTATACCACAGGGTAAGTTTTGTCAGTACATTGGGAAACTTCCCCTACTCGTCATTGTTGAGAGTGGGACTCATTTTGCATGAGAACTTCCTGTTTCCATTCCAGGTGGTGAAGTGACCCAGAAAAAAAGGGAGGCAGATGTAGAGAGAAGTAGATAATGGCGTGGGGAGAGAAATGGAAAAGAAAGCCAGTATCAAGACCAGAGAATAAGTGTAGGATTCTGAGGAGATGTTTCAAAGAAATTTGTTTGGAGATGAGTCAGCAAATGATGACTGTAGAATTACAACCCTCCAGTCAGGAGGGTTACTGGATGGTTTACTTAAAGAAATGGTGATGCAGATTGAGCCAGAAAATGAAGGAGACATTTCCTGAGGGGAACATTATGAAGAAAATAAAAAGGGTGATACAGAGATAAACCTGAAGAATAGTCGTAAGATGGAAAAGAAAACACATGCAGAGAAAGTAAAAGAAGACAAAAAAGGAGTAGCAGAAAAGAAAGAAACAGAACAAAATGAAAAGCAGAAGTACGTGGCAAGAATTCAAAGTAAAGAAGACAAGGAAAGCAGAAGTATCTGGTAAGGATTCAAAATAAAAAAGACAAAGAAATGGACAGATATGAAGTGTGGGACAATTTAATAACTCCTTTGGGTGTAAAAGCACATGAGATAAGAGCATTTATTCATATTAATGAAGAGACATTTTTTGACATTATATTTGAGACTGTTTTTTTCAATGAAAAATTTTGTTGGAGAATATTAAAAAATAAAGACTCTAATCCATGGAATCATTATGTGATAAAAGCATTTAACAGAGAAACAAAAAAGAAAATTAATGTATAATTTCAAACAGAGGTGGAAAAAGAAACTTTCAATGGACATTTGAAAACTTTATGTAAAGAAGTACTGGACATTGCTAAAGTTTATGGACTGGCAGATGGGATTGTAATAGTGTGTTAAAATAGAAAGAGAACAAATTATAACTGTAGCAAATGTGATAAATATTGAGGGGAGTATGGGTATCATCAAATACTGGGGACAAACCAAAACATGTTTTTTATTGAGAAGAAAGCAAGGAATGGAGTAGGAAAGAGATTAGTAATACAGTTATGGAAAGATCATATTACTATGAGAACATTTTATAAAAACTTTATCTTTACGGCAGATGATATTTAAGGAAAAATATAAAAATGCTTTTTTACAGTGGCAATATAATGTGAAAAAAGTAAATAAATAAAAATATAAAAGAACAAATAATGATGCATTGGAAGATTTAGAACATAATGATAGAAAGTACTTTGACAAAGAAAAAGAAATATATGAATGACATCAAGGAAAACACAAGAATTGTTATATAAGCAAAAATATTTTACAAGGAAAAAGCAAAGAAGTATCACATTACTTAACCAGATTAGTAAAGGAAGATGGTAGTGTAATGAGAGAAATAAAAAATTTAAAAGGAGAAATAGTATAATATGTGCAAGAAATGTTTAAAGAAAAAAGAAGGTAGTAAAAAAATGAAAAACAAAAAAGTTAACAGAAAAAGAGAAAAGGAGCTGAAAAGGAGATTTCTTTATATGAACTAGATAACATATTAGGACAAGTAAATATAGATTCAGCTGGAGGACCAGATTGAATAGGGTAGGAAATGTATAAAAATTTAAAGTATTGGCAAAACATATTTTTTAAGATTTTGAATGAATGTTTAAATGAAGATTTTATGTATAAAGAATTATGTAGTGGAATACTTAAAGTTATATAGGAGATGGAAGACAGAAGAGAATAAAAAAACTAAAGATGGATAATATTGAATAATAATGATTATAAGATGTTTATGAAAATAATACAAAAGTAATTTGAAACCAAAATGGAAATATTATAGAAGATACTATATATAGCATAAAGGGAACAGTTGTCAAGAATTATTAATGATACTTAGTGAAATCATGGATGATATTATGAATAGAAAAGAAGACGTGAAAATCATGATGATAGGAGACCTATTATAATAAGGTATTTGATACAAATGAACATGAAATTTTATGGGGAGTAATGAAAGAATATAATATAAGTGAGAAAGTTATAAAATTATGTATACCAGCATATAGTAATAATGAAGTAAAAATGTTTATAAATGGCTGGTTTAACCAAAGAGGTGCATATGAAGAGTGTTGTAAGACTTGGATGCTCAGTAAGTTGTATACTCTTTGCATTAGTTATGAATGTGATAGTATGTGAAATAAAATGCAAAATGAAGGAGGTGGTGTATATAACACGTGAAGTGTTAAGAATTCCAGTTGTGTTAACATATGAAGATGGCAATAATAATTCCAAAAAATAAAATTTGAATAAAAGAAGTAATCTGCACAAATGATTGTCTAGAAGTGACAGGAATGCCTTTAAATAAAGAGAAAAATAATTGTTTAGGTGATGTAGTAAAGATATCATATATATATATATATATATATATATATATATATATATATATATATATATATATATATATATATATGTGTGTGTGTGTGTGTATATATATGTATATATATATATATATATATATATAAATAAATATAGATAATTAAATTTCTATGTTAGATGTAAAATTTGGGAATAAAGATGTAAGTAGAATTCAGTAGGAAAACAATAGAATGAATAAATCAATCTGTGGCGAAGATATAAATTACCATTCAGAGAATAGCTTAATTGATAAATTCAGTAGTAATAAGGAAAAATAGCACATGTAGCAAGTGCAGTTATGCTGCCAGCAGTAGTTGAAAAGGAATTATTGCAGATTTTTTTATTTATATGGGCTTCTAGATTACACAGTAAAAAGAAGAATTTTGTATGTAAGTAAAGAGGAAAGAGGTTTGGAGTTAATTAACCCAGTGGTATTTGCTGCTTCATTAAATTTGTACAAAGTGTTAAAGTGGATAAATGAAAAAGATGAGAGATTAGTAGTAAAATTGTATAAACATAAGTATGGTAAATTCTGGGGTATGGTAAATAAAGTAAAAGAGGAAAAGATCATATAAATGAATAAATAAAATGTTACCAAGGAAAAATATTTTGTGCAAAATAAAAATTGATGATATAGAAAAAGAAAGAAAAGAATGCTATAAGAATGCAATGATAAAATATTACTATGTAAAACCATGGGAAAATATAACAGGTAAAAAAAAAATTAACCTCTAAAAATATGAAACAAATGGTGTAACCAGAAAGTTGAATGTCAAGATTTCTTTTTTTTTTTTTTTTTTGGTGGAGACAGGTAATAGACAAATTACCAATAAAAGGAAATATGTCATATAAAAAGAAAAGTGATAGAAGACACTACTGAACATGTGTTTTTAAAATGTAAAAGATTAAAATAGTTATTGGCAAAATTATGGAAAGAAGATTTTCTTGAAGATATATTATGGAAAGAACATTTTTGAAGATATAAAAGAAGTGGATAAAATAAACATGGATATGATTAAATATGAATGTTATAAGAATAGAAGTAAAGAATATGTTAAATGAATAGATAAAAAGTTATTCTATTTCACATCCATTCTATGGAGTGAAAGAATAAATGAAATTATGTTTAATGGTAAATGGAGTTTAGCAACAATATTAAGTAAAATCAGATGGTGGTTAAGGGAAAAAAGATGTAGGGGTCTAATAGGGATGAAAATTTAGCATGATTGTAAAGAAAATTATGAATATGTGTAAATATATTTGTATATCTATATATATATATATATATATGTACATTTGTAAATATTTGTAAATATGTTGTAAATAAGAGTTCTTTTTTTTGTGTATAAATAAAGGATTTACAACCATAATTTCGAACACATTTGTTGCGAGTACTCATGTATTCAAAAAACATTGTAGAAACTTATGATAGCGACCAAGAAAAAGAACAAACAAAAAAAAATGTTGACAATTCGAAATTGAATTGTTGACATTTTTCGAACATACCACCACATCCAATGTCATACAAGGGTACATTTCCCGATCCACACTATAGTGCAATCTCCACTCAATATGCCAAACATGTTGCAAGTACTCACATACTCAAAAAAAATTGTCAAAACTTATGATAGCATAATATTTTTCAAACATACCACCACATCCGGTGTCATACAACATACATTTTGCAGGGGGGCAAGCCCCCCCTACACCCCCCATGCGGGGGGCTGTTCCCCCCCACACCCCCTGATACACACATATATATATATATATAAACTCCGAGATCGCACTACAGTGAGGGAAAGGATACATTTTCTGTTCCCACTGTAGTGCAATCTCCACACAATATGCCGAATTCACAACGAACACACATTACCATTCACTGTTGTGCATTCGGTATGTTTTTTTTTTTCACACATACAAACTTGTGCAGTCTTACTTTCGGATATCCATTATCGCACACTTCAGCCGCGACATTTTGATGGTACACCAAATAAAGGACCCCTACTCTTTTCAATAACTGAGATGGGATCTTTTACATCCACATGAGCTATCACCAGCTCACGCAGATGAGGCCTCAGTTTAACATCTCATCTGAAGGACTATATCTAGAGAAATTAAAAATGAAGCATACTTTTCCTTTTCTACAGAAGACTGCTACAGAAGAGGGTTATCTGACATAAGGGTATGTATAAAATATTTTTGGATACAAATGTACCCACAGCCTAATCCTGTGTTAATATTGTCAGGATTTAAATAGAATAAAATGTGCTCTGATGTTAAGATTGCAGATAAAAGGAATAGATTTCTGCTAGATCTCAGAAAAGCATATCACATAGACTGCTTTAATAGAAGTTAATATAAGTTCATGAGTTAGTCTTGTTTTCTGTCAGATTTGTGTAAATTGATATTTTGAGTACAGAACCCCTACCATTTTTGATACTACTATTTTATACTCATTTTACTTTCCTACAAAATTTGTCACCATAGACAATAGATTAACCATATATCCCCTTCTGTTGCTAATCTGTTACTCATTAGCTACATACAAACACTAACTCTAAACCTCCTCTCTTACTACTCATGTACAACACTCCTCTCAGTAATGATCTTCCTTCACTTACTCATACTTCTTCCTCTCATATAATTGCCCGGGTCTATTATCAAATGCTGGTAATGTCGAACACCACAACACCGACACGTAATGCGCGAACTACTGTAACAGCGAACATACAAAGCCGCAAAACGTGAAATGTCGAAGTGTGATGGTTGGCCCATCTGTGGTATAGCTCCGTAAGGTAAGTGTGCGATAGTTACGGACCTTAAGGTTAGGGTGCGAGTTAAGGTAATTGCTTAGATAGGTAATGTATGTAAGGATTAATGTAGGGTTAGAAGTAGGGTTTTGTTAACTGTATGTGTGTGGATTATTTGTTTTGTTTGGGTATATGTCTGTAGGGTAAGTGTGCGATAGTTACGGACCTTAGGGTTAGGGTGCGGGTTAAGGTAAGTGCATAGATAGTAATGTATGTAAGGTTTAGTGTAGTGTTAGAAGTAGGGTTTAGTTTATGTATGTATGTGTTTTATTTATTATGTTTGGGTATGTAGCGCTCGGTGGTGTTGGCTGACTATGACGGTTCGAGATTTGAAAATTCGCGGTTTAGGGCATTCAATGTGTTTGGGGTTCAGCCTTTGTGTGTCGGTGTTGTGGTGTTCGACATTAACAGCATTCGATAACGTAATATAGACCCAATTGCCCAGCTTACATCCTACCAACACCCCCTACACAACGGCTATCTCAGTAGGCACCACACTGCTCCCTCACTCTGAATTAAAACTCAGTACATAACACCCTTCTTTTACAGCACATTAAAATACTGACCTTTGTAAGAATATTTACTGTCTACGACTCCTGCCTGCACAAACTAGGCAACATACCCAAGCTGAAATACAAGCAACCCTACTCCTACACTTTCTTTTTATTGTCTCTAAAAGTATGTGATGATATCTACCCTAATATAGGTCCAGCCATTCTAAACACAAGAATTATACTAAACTCCAAAGTATCCTTTTTCAACATCCACCACTAAAACAGCTCCCCGGCCTTCACCTATATTCAAGTAGCCTCAGAAGTATTAATACAAATTGCCAGAATTACATGTGTGGATTGCATATTACAATCCAGACATACTAGCCATCAGTGAAGCTTGGCTCATTCAAAATATAAAAGATAATGAAATATTACCACCTGAATACAATATTCTAAGGCTAGACATGACACATAAAAAGGAGGTGTGATAGCTATCAACTACAAAAATAACTTAACTATCTCCTTATAACAACTAAATTCTCCCCTGTGTCATAATGCTGAAATACTTGTATTCACTGTCAAAATCAATATCCATAAGAACTTGTGCATAATAGATGTCTACATACCCCCCTGGTAATAATATAAACACTGCTGAAGACTTTCTCTCCTGGCCGTCACCAATATCTCTCAAGAAACCATAATATTAGAAGGCATGAATATTGACTGGCAAACCATGGGTAATGAAACCCCTACAAATGCAAAAAACATATATAGGTTTACCCAACTCATCTCTATTCCTACTAGATAAAATAAATCGAGCAACTGTATGGCCATCTTAGACTGCATTTTTACGAATAAACCAGACAAAATAAACTATGTCCATACTATTCCTGGCACCCTTAGTGGCCACCTGCCTATTTTTCCAATAAAAGAGCTCATTCATAACCAAAATCAGCACTGCTATAACCTTGCTCGCAATTTGTCCACCTTCAGCAAAGACACATCCATTACAAACTTAAAAATTAATAAAATGGGGAATGCTAAACACAATTAACTTAGATAAAGCAGTAGCACTATTTAATTCAACATTTCTAAAAATACTAAACAAGGCTGCATCCATAAGGACCAAAATAATTAAATCACGCTCCCTAACTAACATGCCAACAAACAGAAGCACAATCAACTTAGACTGGGAGCATTACTCAAGCCCCAACACCATAGCCCAAAGATTCCTAGAATTCATAAACTCAAATGCTATGGAACAACTAGTCACCACTCCCACAAGAGGGGATAACATATTAGACCTGATCATCACAAACATGGGGACACAATGCTCCATACCGGAAGTATACCCCTCATTGGTGAGATCAGACCATAAATTAATCCCAATGGAAATCCACATCCCGCCCCCACCCCCAGCACAGAAGACCACAGTGAAGAAATTTTCAAAAGCTGACTTCACACTTCTTAAGACTGAAGTGGTATACTTCAAGGCCCCAGGGCCAGTGGAAACCACAGCCCACTATGCTGAATCTTATATAAACGCATTCTATGGACACCTTCAAGAATGCATGGATCATGCAATCCCAAATAAAACCAAGACCCATTCCCCCAAAGGCAGGCGACCTGTCTGGTGGACCCCAGCCATTAATAAACTATACAACAGAAGGAGGAAGCTACTACATGATAGAGCAAAATCCCTAAAAGGGAAGGCATATCTGATCAGTCCAAAAAACTACGATCACTCATAAAATCATCCAAGGCCAACTTTGAGAGAAAAATTGCACAAGACACTAAAGACAATCACAAGGCCTTCTTTAGTTATGTTAGAAACCTGGGTGGAAACTCCCAGATATGCACAGAATTAGTCCAAAATGACAAAAAATACACTGAACCCACAGATATTGCCAACATACTGACAGACAGGTTCAGTGCAAATTCCCCCCCCCCAAAAGGACAAATATCTATCCCAGCAGAATGTTGCCTCCCTGACATCTCTGATGCCCAGGTGAGAGCCGCCCTCTCCAAAGTAAAAAACACAGCATCAATGGGACCAGACGGTGTCCCGGGTTGCGTGATACATGAACTCCAAGAAGAACTAAACCCACACATAAGGCTGCTGTTTAATCTTAGCCTTACTACAGGATATGTACCCAAAGAATGGCGCACAGCAACAGTGGTCCCACTCCAGAAAGGCGGTGCCTCTACAGACCCTGGAAATTACCGCCCCATAAGCTTGACGAGCCTGGTCTGCAAAGCTATGGAGAGGATCATTATGGAACTCATAAACAAAGACATTGGGGACCTACAGACATGGGATCCTACCCAATTCGGCTTTGTCAAGGGCAGATTCTGCCTCTTGAACCTGGTCAACTTCTTTGAAACAGTCACTAAGGCCATTGATGAGGGTAAGGCAGTTCACACAGCCTACCTTGACCTTGCAAAAGCCTTCGACACAATACCCCATTTGGGCATCATAGACAAGCTCACCAGCTTAAATGTAAACCCCTATGTCATAAGATGGGTTGCAAACTGGCTCAAGGACAGAACCGACAAGGTCAGAATTGCTGGAGCCATGTCAGACTTTAAACCAGTCAGAAGTGGCATCCCACAGGGCTTGGTCCTGGGACCGCTCTTGTTCGGCATTTATTTTTCTGAGGTACAAGCTAACATAGGAGGATTGTGGCTGACCAAGTTCACAGATTACTGCAAACTGGGCACCATAATTGATTCTCCAGTGAACACAAGCATCCTTCAAAAAGGTCTCATAGAAATGGATAACTGGTGCCAGAGCCATGGCCTTAAACTAAACGCCAAAAAATGTATAGTCATACCCTTTGGGAAGAACAAAGTACCCACAAATTACCACATAGGTGGTAATCCATTAAGTACGGAAGAAGTAATCAGGGACCTAGGGACCCAAGTTGACAGTAACCTCTCATTTGACACTCACATTGCCAAAGTGGTTAGAAAGACCTTCTACATTGCCCACCTTATCATGAAAGGATTCACATCTAGATCAAGAGAGGTCATTGTGCCCCTTTACTCCTCCCTTATCAGGCCCATAATTGAGTACAATGCCCCATTTGGGATGTACCTTACCCGACACCTGCAGCAGTTAGAAAGACCCCAAAAGTACCTCACCAAGAGGATCAAGGGTCTCAAACATATGCCATATACTGCCCGGCTAAAGAAACTCCAGCTCTATTCAGTCGCATACCGCCTACTCAGAGGCGATCTATGCCTGACATACAAGGCCATGTCCAATCCGGAATTAATTGACATGCTCCACCTCAAAAAATCCAAATCCACCAGAGCCACGAGAACGAGCGATTTGAACCTCAACACAGAAATAAATAGGACGTGCTGGAGGGACAGATTCATAACCCAGAGGCTCCCCTCACTCTGGAACAGAATCCCAGTCCATGTTAGGCAGAGCCCCTCACTGACTCTCTTCAAGAGAAATCTTAACGAGTGGATGGGAGATCGTAGGTTTACCCCGGGGGTCATCTCTGTGTCACTGCTAGACAGAGGCACAGTAAACTAAATCCTAAATAGGCACAGTATACTCATTCCAAGGGGTGGCGAAAGCCAAACACACTCTGGCTAGGCTTATAAATGCCCTAGGGCAGATAGCCTAGTATGAACCTATGAACCTATGAACCTAAATACTACTAAAACCAAAATCCATTCTGACAAAAAAGTACTTTATCAAATTACTAAAAGCAAATCAGAACAATCCTAAGATATTCTGATCCACCACCAACAAATGCCTGCATCCAGTCTATACAACCCAACCTCACCCCAAATAGATACACCAGGAAACTCTATTGCTAAACAATTTAACTCACACTTTGTAAATTCTGTCACCTGTCTCTTAAACCTAGAATATTCAACAACAGTGGGACCTCCAAACCCTGCAGCTCATTTCCAAGCTGTCAAACTTCAACTCATTCCAACCTCCACAGTCAGAAAACTACTTAAAACTTTGAAACCCACCACCTTTTTCCCAAACAATTTACCAGCTGAATACATCAAACTAGTTGCATATGCTGTGGCATTTCCTGTATACATCTTAATAAACTGACCTGTCAAGGTAAGCTATGTTCCCACTATGTGGGGAAAAAAAGGCTTACTTACTCCCCCTACATAAAGGTGGAATCTCCACTGACCTGTCCAGTTACATGCCCATAGACACCCTATCTCCTCTCTTTCAAATACTTGAAAAGTATATATAATCCCAACTTCATATCTACATC
The DNA here is from genome assembly GCF_019279795.1 of Protopterus annectens. NCBI lineage: Eukaryota > Metazoa > Chordata > Ceratodontiformes > Protopteridae > Protopterus > Protopterus annectens. The sequence continues at coordinate 523,430,217 of NC_056734.1, forward strand.
TCTGAAAACTCACTCCTTTCCTCCACACAGCATGTTTCTGTCCGCATCACAGCACCACTAGTGCACTGCAAAGCTTTTTACAGCAATACATCAAAGCAGAAACAACAGTAACCTGCCTCTTCCATATTCCTTATTTTTTCAAAAAATGTTGTCAGGGTGTCACAACAAAAAATATCTTCTCCAGGCTTTGATAAACTCTCACTATCCTGGTTTAACAGTTATCTGTCAAACAGACAACAAAAAGTGTCAAAACAACATCTCTTCTCTTCTTTTCTCCAAGTAACAGTGCAAGTCTCAAGGCTCTATATTAAGTCCATTTATTTTTAATATATTCATTAATGACCTACATTTAGCAACCAAACAAGCAAACATTATCCAATATACAGACATTTCCACAGTAATCTGCTCTGCCAAAATATGGTTAATCTACAGCAGTACACCCAAGAAGCTCTCTCACAGACTGAGACTTGGGCTGTCTGACTCACAGCTTCTTTTAACCCCCCCCCCAAAAAAAATTGAAACTTATCTTATTCATCCCTAAGCAACTTTCCAACTAAAAATTCCTTCTCGGTTCTATCACCAAACAATACAAGATATAAATGGTAACCCATGCCAAACTACTAGGGGTTATCATTGATGAAAACCTAACATTTGATCACCACATAAAGAAAGAACAAACATCAAAACTGGGAGCTCTCTGTAGAGCCAAACCCTACCTGAAGAGTAGGCTAGGTTAACCATTACCTCATCTTTTCTCATCCCTACTCTCCTATACTCATTCTTGTCAATTTACAATCCAATCAACTCTCCTTATTTAACCAGTGCTATAAAATTGCAAAATCTGCTCACCAACCATCATCATATGACACATCACTGCCTTGCACTGAAGTGACTTCAGTGGCTAGAATTTCAGCACTATTTAACCTGTTCACAACTTGTCTCATCACATATGCTTATATATGACCCAGAGGCAAATGCCCAAGTCTAAGTGATATTCTCCAACTCTAGAGTCCCAAAAGATTAATATGCTCTTCTGACAAGATGTTGAGAACTATAATTAAATCAAACAATACTGACTGAGACTCCATATACACCTCCTCCCTTTCTAAAGCCTGGAATTCCAGACCTCTATCTCTTAGAATATTTAAGCAATAACCCACATCTGGGTGTGGGTAATGCTGGATTTACCCATGGTTGGTGTGGTTTGGTCACAAGGGCGAAGCCCGAGTGGCCAAACAAAGACAACTGTGGGTAAATCCAGCATTACCCACATCCAGAAGTGGGTTATTGCCATTATACAATGACATTATTTAAGAAAAAAAATACTTACTTTTCTTAAATAATGGCATTGTATAATGCCTCCTTGCTGCCCTTCCGGAGTTGTCTGGTATCCTGGAGCAGTTCTGATGTACTGCGCATACGTATGCTTACGCAGTACATCAGAGCTGTGTGTAGAGGAAGCAATGGAGAAAGGAAGATCTCCATTGCTTTTTTAAAGTTGTCTCGCTATGTTAAACAATTGTAACATAGCGAGATATCTTTAAAAAAAGCAATGGAGAAAAGAAGATCTCCGTTCCCTTTTTTAAAACTGTCTCTCTATGTTAAACGAGTTTAACATAGCGAGATTACAGCAACATAGCTCTTCCATTCTCCATTGCTACCTATCACAAAAAAAGTAAAGACTTATACTAATGGAAAAAGTCCGGAAGACTGGACCTTTTTCCATTAGTATAAGTCGGATTTACAACAGGCACACTGATCAATCAGCGTGCACGTTTTGGAATATTAATGGGGGGGGGTCATTGTATAATAGAAAAGAATAACTCTTTCAAACTACACTTAATCACCAAAAATACTTGGCTATACTCTTGCAGCTCTTCTGGGATAACCTAAATGCTGCATCCATCTCACCCTCTTTCCTGGACCTTTCTACTTTCAGTATATTCTCCCTACTCACTAAATGGCTCTCATACTCCTGGTATAACCACAATCTGGTCTGCAGCTCTTTGTACTTCAAAGAACCTCCTACACTTATTGTCAACATTACAATTTACAAAAAAATGTTTTGCCATAAAGCTTTGTAATAAATTGCATTATATGTCAATCATAAATAATCTGTTTTCATTTTTGTGTCCCCAGATGTAACACTGTATATGACATGTATGACACTTTATTATACTGTATATTATTACCATATCAGGTGTGAAAATTCTTTATCAAATCTTTATCAAACTGTAACTTATGTTGGACTAAAATGTATCTGCCTGCCTGGGACGAAATGATCCACAAACCACGATGCTTTGCCAGAGATGGTCTGCACCTGTCGCCCCTGGGATTCAGGTTACTGGCTAAGGCTCTTGCCACTCCATAGTGCCTTTTTTAGGCAAGACTCAAAGGACAAAAGCACCACCATAACAGGTACAAGTATGCAAAATCTGAAGGTAATGCTACTCAATGCTAGAAGTCTAAACCTCAAAATGCACTCTCTCGAGGCACTCCTAAAAATGGAGAACATTGATATCTGTGCAGTAACTGAGACCTGGTTCAAGACTCCAGAGAGCACCCCTGCAATACCAGGCTACAACTCTTACTGCACTTTTCGGCCACCAAACCAGCACTGAAACACTAAAGGTGGAGGAGTGTCCATATTCACCAAGGATATTCACACCTCCAAGCGAGTTGCCCAATGCAATGCATCTGAAATTCTCCAGGTGCAACTAACACTAGGTAAGACAGCAATCTAAATTGCAGCTTGCTACAGATCCTCCACCATGCCCCAAGATTCTCACTACACCTTTCTAAACATACTGGAAAATATTAAGATACAACCAAACACCCTAATACTGGGTGATTTCAACTACCCTGCCATTAACTGGGAAAACTACTCATGTACCAACACCTTTGCCCAACGGTTCTTGGAATTCATAAATTCCAATACCCTGGATCAACTAATCCATAGTCCCACAGGGGCTGTAATATCCTGGACCTGGTCATTACCAGCATGGGAAATCGATGCTCCACACCAGTGGTTACACCCCTCGTTGGTTAGGTCTGACCGTAAGCTAATCATCTTTGACATCCACATCCCACGCCCACCCCCCAGTAAGGAAACATCAGTAAAATCTTCTCCAAGGCCAACTTCATGCTACTCAAGTCAGAAATGACAAACCATGAAACCCATGCAGACGGGAACTGAAAGTTCAACTGCCAAATCCTACACAAAAGCACTGTATGAACACATCCACTCATGAATGAACCGTGGCATCCCAAAAAGAACCAAAACACTCTCCTCCAAAAAAAGGAAGCCAATCTGGTGGCCCCTGTCATAAACAAACTATACAACAGAAGGAAGAAACTGTTGCAGAAAAGAGGAAAATCCCAGGATGCAAAAAACTCCCTTACTAGCCTCAGTAAGAAGCTGAGATCCCTCATAAAATCCTCCAAAGCTAATTACGAAAATAAAATTGCCAAATATTCCAAAGACAACCACAAGGCATTCTATAGCTATGTCAAGAGCCTAAATGGCTCTGAGGTATAACAGAATGGCATTAAATATACTGATCCCAAGGATATTGCCAATATCCTGGCAGATCGATTCAGTGCCAACTTCACCCCCCTCTCACCCCCTAAAGGGCCCATCTCAATACCGAAAGATTGCCAAATTCTGGTAATCACGGCCACACAGGTAAAAACTGCACTGTCCAAAGCTAAGAATACAACATCCGTGGGACCAGACGACATCCCGGGCTGTGTAGTACATGAACTACAAAATGAACTGGCACCTCACCTAAGTGTCATGTTTAATCATAGCCTCACCTCAGGCTTCATGCCCACTGAGTGGCACACAGCTACAGTTATCCGACTCCACAAGGGGTGATCCACCTTGGATCCTGGGAACTACCATCCCATCAGTCTGACGAGCCTGATCTGCAAGGCCATGGAACTTATAAACAAAAACAATGGCAACTTTCAAACCTGGACCCCACCCACTTTGGGTTCGTGAAGGGCCGATCGCGTCTCCTGAACCTGACTGACTTCTTAGAATCAGTCTTCAGAGCCGTGGATGAGGGTAAGGCAGTCCACACAGCCTATCTGGACCTCACCAAGGCCTTCTACACCATGCTCCACTCTGGAATCATAGATAAACTAACTAAGCTGGGCATAAATCCCTATGTCACTCGATGGGTTGCCAACTGACTTACTGACAAGAACCCACACTGTAAAAGTAGACAACCCCAAATCCAGCTCCAGACAAGTGACAAGTGGAGTACCTCGGGGTTCAGTCCTGGGACCGCTCTTGTTTGGCATCTACTTCTTTGAAGTACAGGCCAACACTAAGGAACTCTGGCTAACAAAGTTCGCAGATGACTGCAAACTGGGAGCCATTAGTGAATCCCCAAATGATGTGGATATTCTACAAAAGGGCCTTACAGAAATAGATGCTTGGTGCCAGAGCCATGGGCTCAAGCTCAATGCCAAGAAGTGTATAGTTATCCCCTTTGGGAAAAACCATGTACCCGTGAGTTACCACATAGGTGTCAGTACACTAAACACTGAAAGTGTGATAAGAGACTTAGGAACACAGGTGGACAGTGGTCTCACCTTCGATAACCACATCACCATAACAGTCAGAAAATCCTTCTATGTGGCACACCTCATCACTAAGGGCTTTTCATCCAGAAAAAAGGAGGCCATTTTCCCACTGTACTCATCCCTCATTAGACCCATCATAGAGTACCTCACAAGACATCTGCAGCAACTGGAAAGGCCACAGAAACACCTCACTAAAAGAATCACAGGCCTAAAGCAGATGCCCTATGCTGAACAACTAAAAAAACTCCAGCTATACTGTGTCACATATCGTCTACTCAGAGGTGATCTCTGCTTAACATACAAGGCCATGTCAAACTTAGGGCTGTTGGACATGCTACACTTAAAGAAAAAACAATCCATCAGAGCCACATGCTCCAGGGACCTAAACCTTGTCATCACAATGAACAAAACATGCTGGAGGGATAGGTTCCTAACCCAGAGACTCCCCATACTCTGGAATAGACTGCCCATACATGTCCAGCAGAGCACCTCCTTGGCCGTCTTCAAAAGGAACCTTGATGATTGGATGGGAGATAGGAAATTTACCCCGGGGATCATGTCAGTCACCCTGCTAGACAGGGGTCCAGGGAAGTAAATATTGTGGGTAGAAATAGCCAGGGAATTGTTATGGCTAGGCTTGTATAGGCCCTAGGGCCGATAGCCTAGTACCAACCTATGAACCTATTTATGCTTATTGTCTCAAATGTATTAGCTAATGTTTTACTCTTTACTCATTTTACTGTGGAGTTTTTCTCCCCAGGCCTTTGCTAAAAAAGGGAAGTTTGTTTATCCAGTCAGACCATCCCAGTAAACAAATGCGATAAATGACTAAATCCATAAACTAGTGTCTTTTATTGTCTTTTACTGTATCACAATATCCAGATGTAAGTAAACATTTAATGATTATTTCAGACAGAAAGATAACATAATGGAGGAACTTGAAGGCTTCAAGTATGCTTTCCACTGACATGTATATATGTTTTTATAAGTTAGTCCTACATGTTTTAACTCTAGGCTGCACTTAGTGGAGATAATTCTTTGTATCAACCAAGTTTTCTTGTATTTATTGTATTTTATCCATGTGAATGGGTTTTATTTTCTATTTAACTGATGAATACTTAGCTTAATTGTTTAATTAGGGATTTTTTTGTATTGGTGGTTGTGGGCAAATTATTGTTTTTTGATGATTATTTAATATCTGTGGATTCAAGTTTGTTTTATCTGAAGAAGTCCCACTATAGAGTTGGACAAAAGGCGCTTAATAAAACAATTGTTTATTTTGAGTGATGCTCCGAGTTTTTCTTCGGCAATTGTTTTACCTTGTGCTTTCTCACTTCACTAGTTTGTAATGTATTTGTAAGGAAAGCTTGTTAGATTTTGTTTTATTAGGAAACATTTGACCACTTTCCTTTTATATACTACAAATGCAAATGTCTCTTGGGCAGAATATGATTTTATGTGCAGAATATGATCTTATGCCACTTTTATATGTGAGTTGGACATTTTTTTATTTTTTGTATGTCTGCCCACTTCCACAACATCCTTTAGAGTCCCTAATGTGTGAGAAGAAAAATGTACTGGAATTAAGAAAAGGAAAGGTTGATGCTTTTGTGTGGAGCAAACTGGTGTCTTCTACATTTTTATTATTGTAATGGTCTGACTGGACATACCCAAGGTGACTTTGCTGAAAATATCATCACTAGCTGTTTTATAGCCTTTGATGGTTCCAGTCAGGTGAGTGAGAAGTATAGCGGGTTCAAACAGTGCCCTTTATCAGTCCCACAAACCAGCACCTACCCCCTCAGGTCTTCATGTGAAGAGCAAATAAAAGAACTTCTACAAAACTTGCAGGGTGCTTTCTGCAGACAGTACCCAATCTACACCACACCCTCCCTCAAGATCACCCCCTCAGCTCTTCATGTGAAGAGCAAGAAAAAAAAGCCTGTTCCTTTTACTGGCACACTAACCATGTGGGCAGATACTGTACACACACACACACACACACACACACACACACACACACACACACTCCTCCCGCCTGCCTCAGTCATTCAGGTCCTGTTTCTCTTCCTTGGCCCCAACTCTCCTTCCTTAATGTATAGTAAAAATAAATAAATATTTATTTTCTTTTAAACTGCAGCAAACTGCTTGCTACAAATGTAGCAGACAGTTGTTACAGTTTATACCCTGCACAGAGTGCTAGGATTCTCAGGGTTTAGAAAAAAAAAAAATTTTATATATGAACTTTATCAAACAATGTAGCAAGCAGTTGCTACACTTAGACCACACAAGGACTGCAATAGTGCTCAGGTTTGACTGACCAAAAATACAGCCAGTATTGCACTAGGAGCAATTTGGATGATGGCTGGCTGATCAGATTGCCCCCTCAAGGACTTTGTGCCTCGGGAAGTTGCCCCTTTCACCCCACCCTACCTACGCTACTGGATATTGCAGTACTTCAGTGAGGTATTCTGCTGAATCCAGTGCAATGAAGGGCATCTCTTTTGGTTACTGATGATTAAATCACATACATGATAGCATAATGTTCTGGTCCAAAACAGAACCGCAGCTCAGCTAGTACTCTTTTTTTAATGACATAAAATGCATGATGGCTGTGTATATTTTCAAAGCTTGTGTCTTCACTGCTTTTAGTGCAGGTTTCCTATGACAGGATTGGTGATAGAGAAAGAGCCTCCTAGATATCTGAATGAGGGACACATTGAAGCCAATGGGACCAATGTCTAAAGCCAGACACTCCAGAATAGCAGTTCCCTCTGTACTGAGAAACTGTTATGGGTAACGTAGGGAGGTACCTTAGGAAGAGTTTTATATTTGTTAATATTAAGTTGTTGACCCCTTATCAATAATATGTTACTAATCTTAATGAATCAGAACTGTGCACAGATGCTTTTTTACTTCTCATGCCCAATTAATGCTTGTGGATCCACGCTTAAAGTAAAAGCATCTTTTCTACCAATGCTGCAGGATTGTTGGAATAGAATCAAGGACTGGGATTTGCTTCCCAATAGTTATTTGGAAATCTTGGAATTATGGCATTTCCTGCTTCTCTCAGTAGGTGTCAATAAAGGGCAGTAACAATTTGACTTCTTACACAGAGAAACCAACAGGTTTGTACATTTCCTATGAAGATTTGGGGACATAGACATGAAAATATTGATGGGTTAACAATTTGCATTGTCTCCCTTTATTACTGTGTCCCCAGGCAGGCTTCAATGCAGGTGATGGGAAGCGTTACTTCAACATTCCAGGTTCCCGTACTGATGACATTGTTGATGTGGAGGAAACAACTAATGTTGGCATTCCAGGGCGTTGGGTATTTCGGATCGATGATGCCCATGTTCAGGTTGGAAGCTGCAATGACACATGTAAGCTATAATTTGTTTCATTTTTTTCAGCAGTTTGTTAATGAAGTATATGATTGTCATGTCTTTCAGCATCTCACAAAACATAGCTATTTTCTCCATTCTTCAGTATTATTTTAACTAACTCCTTCTTTCATACTAATTTTGAGTTGTAGTCAGCAGCTGAGCTGAGACGGAGCACATGTTGATTTACTTCTTATGATTATTTTATAACAAAACCTGAACCAATGTGCTTTATTTCACTGGCACTGGAATTTACTAAAGTCAGTAACTTAATTACGTTTACTGTTGTTAAGGTCTTCACCTCATAGACACAAGGCACAGATTTTGGTTCTGACCTTTGGGGTATTGGCTAGGCTTAAAGTGGCCCAACAGAGCACTTAGCATAGTATTCCCCTCTGAACCTATTCACCTAGCAGGTTCCCATATTAAAACTAAAATTTATAGTCTGAGCAGTAATTGAGTCTCTTTAGTTAAATGTATCAGCTTTTAAAGAAGCCATGTGTCTGAAACTTGCAAAAGGGTGTTGATGCTGGAACCAAAGAGATTTCAGATACCACTGTATCTTTCTGATGTGGAGTCTTGCCAGGCAATCAAGATAATCATGGATCCCAAGAGACCCAAAATCCTGACTTATTCCCTCACAGTGCCCGAAGTCTGAATGGAAAACCTTATAAATAGCTCTAAATAAAGATCTATTTTTCATCTGGAAGAAAATCTCTTTGAACTGGGGTGTCTAGTTGGGTCTATATTAAATTATCGAACGGCACAAATGTCGAATGGCCAGATTATCGAAAGTGCCGTTCACATTACTTATATATACCAACTCCGAGATCGCACTATAGTGAGGAAAGGGCAAAATTCCCGATCTTCACTGCACCCCAATCCCACAAACCAGAACTCGATGAACGGCACTTTCAATAATCTGGCCGTTCGACATTCGTGCCGTTTGATAATTTAATATAGACCCGTCTAGTTGACATCTCAGGAACACAATCCTGTGTGAGGGAGTCAAGAAAGACTTTTAAAGGATCTCTTGCAATACCAGCATGTGCAAGAAATCTCTCACCCAAGAGAAAGAGAGAGACAATCCTGACATTTTGAAAAAGACTGCAAAGATAAGCAAGTCATCAAAATATGAAAAAATACAGATACCCTGTAGTCTGCAATAAACTATAACTGGAGCTTGACACTTTGTGAACCTCTTGGTACAGTGGATAGTCTAAAGGGTAAGGCAGGAAACTAACATATGATCCAGACATACAAAACTTTAGTAAAACCCCTGAAGTCGGGATGAACAGGGGTGTGATGATAAGCATCTTTTAAATCTAGTGTTACCAGGAAACTGAAAGGCGAAAGAAGAGCTAACAGGTTGTAAAGTGTCAGCATTTTGAGTATGAATACTGTCATAAACAGGTTTAGGAAAGAAAAATCCAGAACTGGTCTCCAAACATTTTCTTTATTTGGTACTAGCAACATCCTTGAATAAAGTCCCTTCCCCAGCTGAGAAGGAGGAACTGGTTCTGTCACTCCTTGGGACAACATGTGATGAAGAACAGGTGCAAACAAAACAGTCTGTTCTGCAGAATGATGAATGACTCCCTGGAAAGGAGGTATTCCCACTGTCATCTGTAACCCTGTTGAACGATTTTCAGAACCCGTTTGTCTGAAACAATCTATTACCAAAGAGACAAACTGAGATTCAGACTTTCTGGAAGAGGAAAGGAGCCAGGGTGGGAGGGGGATCACAAATTCTCTTGAATAGTCATTCAGATTTGTTGGACTGTCCCTGGTTTTGAGAGGTTTGAGACTTCTTTTTGGAACTCCTTGCCATTCTTCTTAAATGTCTTTTTACCTGAATTCTGTTGAGACTGTTTATTCTGTTTTTTGCCAAACTTGGATGAGGAGAAAGAACAGCCCTTGGACAATTTGGAAAAGGAGGGCTGCAAAATGGTAGAGATTCCCAGGATCAGCTTGGCTCTTTCATCACACTTTTTATCACCTCTGCAGCAAAGGGGCCAAACTCTAAATCTCTGTCTAGAGGAGAATTTAAAATCTAATTTTTAAATCATCTGGGATGTTCTGAAAATGCAGCCAAACAGACCTCCTTAAAGCAGTACAGTTGTCATAGCCCAGGAAGAAGTATCCACTGAGTCATACAGACTGCAAACAATAAGTAATGACCTGTACAATTCAAGAAACTGTTGTTTGAAGCAATTTTTTCTTCACACAAGGAAACTGTAGATAAAACATTCCTCATACTTTCACAATATGTTAGAACAAATGTTAACAGAGGAGCCTGACAAATTTAAAATTCTGAAAATCAAAGTTGCAGAAGTATACACTTTTTCCCATACCTATTAATAATTTCCCTGTCTTTATTAGAAAGAGTAGGACTAGACTTAACTAAGTGCTTACTGGCAGTAGCAGTCAGCTAAAGCTATAACTGCTGGGTTAGGTTTGGGAACAGTGCATAAAAATTTAAAAGACTGAGGAACCTTATACATCCTATCTGCCTTTTTAGGGACAGCTTGCTGACTATTAGGAAAATTGCAGACAGTAAGACTCACATCATCTAAAGCAGAAAGGACAGGAGGAATGGAAGTAGATTCTGGAAAAACCTTCTACAACAACCTGTAGTATTTTCTGAGAAACTGAGAAACCTCAGTGATCTCTCACTGAAAATACTGGAACATTCTAGCAATAGTTTCAGAGGAAGAGAAGCAACCACAAGAAGAATCAGAAATTGAGCTCTCCTCTGAGTCTGAATCAGAAATCTGAGGACAAAACCCTAAATCCGCCCCTGCATCTTCCTGTTCAGATTCAGAATCTTGAATTTCTTCAGGAAGAGATGCATCCCTCTTTTTTTTTCTAACAGAAACTATTCTACATGAAGGATCAGTAGCCTGATTTAAACCCTGAACTTGTCCTAGTAAACTTCTCCTATCCAGCACATTTGGGGAGGAATAGATACATGTTTGGTTTTCTGTTTCTTTTCACAGAAAAAATGGGGCCACCTATGTTACCAACAGCAGCTGCTGCTTCCCCAGGGATGGGTACAGCATTCTGAAACAATAGAAAAACCTTCCGTGTTTCCTCTCCCAGGACCAACGAGTGACTTTCCCTTGCCCACTAAGGGGACTCCAATAGCCACAGAGGATGTGGCTAACCCCTGGTCCATAGTGGCTGTAGATGCCACAGCAGAGGGATTCAGGGTAAACGATAAGTGGTCTGAGGTACAACAAATGGCCACAGCAGAATCACCCACCTGCAGCTGAAGCAAATTGCTAGCCTGCTGTGGTGACAAGGCTGCTTGCTTAACTTTTTATTTTTGTGGCTGGAAGAAAGACCTACCGTGGGACCAACAATCTGTTCCATGGTCAAGTGGAAAATGATGCCTCTTTCCAAGTACTATCAAACACTATGGCAGCCCCACAACAGAAAGTTAAACATAATTTCTCCAGAGAAAATTTATCAGTTAGTTTACACAACTTTAAAACTGACAGAAAAAAGGAGGGCTTTGTTTAAAAGTATGTTACAGTCTTGAAGCAGTCCATGAAAACACAACACTCCTAATTTAATAATTTAATAATTTCCTGCAGAGGAAAGTAATAAAACATTAGTAAATATAAGAAAATGGAAGTTATTTCCCCAAAAGGAATTTATCTGGCCAGCAAAGGAAAGCACAAGATGACCGTCGATCCAAGAAAGCCTCAGAGGAGTGTACTCTTCGCAGCAGTAAAGCTCGGAAGAGCCTCACACACAAACTCGCATGTAAGGTGTCTTGAAGGTTTGGAAGCTGGCTGGCTGTTATATCCTTGGTGAGATATAACCCTTATAGGTAAGGCTACTGCAGCAGTGGTCAAAATGAAAAACATGTAAGTTTGCTACTGAGAACTGAGCCCAGATGGGGGCATCATATTCTAGTTTCCAGAGAGCTATACCCAGAATACAGTTACCCTCTGGGGACAATGGGCAAGTTATGAGTCATGCGGTTCATTTTGGGTTATTTCATTTGGCTTGGAACTTGTCTAAGTAATCAGTATAAGATAAGTGTTGAACTATATACAATGGAATTTAAATCACTGACTATTGATGTATGTGAAACTTGAATCTTCAGTTTGTTAAATCGGGGGAATCTGACTTAGTCTAGACCCACTACCAAATAACATGACCTTTAGTTTTGATAAAATTATTTTGGAGCTGTTTTTACTGCAGCCAGTATTTCACTGTAGTCAATGCTCTTTCTAATTCTACTTCTTCTTTACTAGAACTAAGAAGACATATGTTATTTATTTGTCTGAGAGGTTACTTTACTTATTTATTTTGAGTAGGTAAGTGGACTACACCACCGGCGACCACTTTGAGCTATAGCCCAGTTCCAGTTCAAAAACAGACAAAATAAACAAAAACTTATCTGCATAGTAGAATTTACAAGTTGTCAAAAACATAACATGCAAAAGAAAGTGAAAATCTAGATATGAAAACTAGGTAAAGAATGCAGCAATAATAAGTCAGTACTATAAGATACGATAAGGTAAGATACGAAGAAAGTATGCTAGCATATAAAACTGACAAGCAAAATAATAGCACAAAGACAAAAGCAATAAAAATGAAAGGAAGAAAAAAAAGAGTTCCTCTACAGGTGGATTGAGGTGAAATTCCTTTAGAATCAATTGCCTAAAGGAAAAAAGACACAGAGGAACATAATGTCAGTTGCTGTTTTCCATAAGAAATTATCGCTGATTCAATTTCTAAGAGTGTTCCAGCAATAATTCCCTTCTTTTGGGTGCTTTCTTCTTTCTTTGAGTTAGTATGACTATGAAATTTGTATATATACACACACACACACACACACACACACACACACACACACACACACATATATAGTAGACAGAAGTTTTACTTACCCGACTCCAACTTGGCCGAGATTAAAGCACTTACAACTTCAGAAGACCAACATCCAGAACACCGACTTTTCACGTGAGGTAAGTAACGGCTTGGCAATCCCAAATAAAAAAACTAAATGAAACAAAAGTACACCCACCAATGTGGGGAGCATTGCCCCCCACACCTCCCTAACTAAATGTACCAACTCCGAAATTGCACTACCATGGGAGGTAAGGCGCAAATTTCAACAGGATGGCCAAGCAGTTACTTACCTCGCATGAAAACCCAGTGTTCCGGATGTCGGTCTTCTGAACTTGTCGATCCTTTTGTCTCAGAAATTCCAGTGTGTGTGCGTGTATATATATATATATATATATATATATATATATATATAGATGTGTATATATATATATATATATATATATATATATATATATATATATATATATATATATAATGGATATATATATATATATATATATATATATATATAAATTTGGGGGATGTAGAGAGTTTTCCCTGTGCAACAAAAGGCATAAGGTCTGTCTTTCTTTCCCGTCTGTGTTTTGGGCTTTATTTTTGGTGTTTCTGATGCTCAAGGTTTTGCAGTTCAGTGATCTACAGTAAAATCAAAAGAGGAAAGAAGATGAGAAGGAGAGGAAAGTAGAAAGCAAAGGATGGGAAGGAAGAAAAAAGTAGAGAGGGGTTATCATTTCTGGAACCGAGGACAGGAAAAAGGCGTAATGCGGGAGGCCTTCACAGATAAGTAGATAAAACATGGTAGTAGATACCAAGAAGGCAACCATCTAAAATAATTATAGAAGGCAGAGAAGTAGGTATACTGGAAGAATGTTGGTAACCTCACAAAATACACTAGATATGCAGCATTTAGCTTAGTAGCCTGTAACTCATTCTTAAACGATGCAAGACTGGGGTGCTGTGGACGTTTTATGGACACAGTTTCACATAAAATATGTTATAAATGAGTAGAGCTTGTGACTAGTAATCAGATATTAGATGCCAACAATAAGATGGTTTAGAATTTGGGGTGTTGGACTGGAGAGATCTGGAGAATAGGTAGGCAATGAGAGACCCTCTAAGTGGGAAGGATATAGATTCAGAATCTTGTATATTAAAGAAGATAGAATGTGCATACTTCTGTAGACAAGAAGTTATAAGTTGCCAATCAGGACTAAATAATTGATGCTGTCATAATGAGACTTGAAAACCAAAATAGAAAATCTTATTTAGAAAGTCTGAAAAATAGATATGTTGTTGTTTGTCTGAGTACATAATGGGAGGCCATATTGTAAGATAGGTAGAATGGCTCCTTTCACAAGGGCAGACTTGATCAACTTTCTCTAATAAGGAAATACTGACTCAGGAGTAGTTCTAGACCATTATTGAAGTTTTGTTTTGTACAATTTAAATATGGTTGCTGAAAGTTCAAAATGAATCCAGTCTGATGCCAGAGTATTTGAAAATATTCATAAATTGTAACATGCTTCTGGGGGGAAACTCTTTTTCACTTTAAGCCAACAATGGTGGTTTAGCCAGTGTTCCAAATAATATCACATTTTTTATCAACATACATTTGCAGCTGTACAGCTTTTAACCAAGAAGAGGATGAAGAGATCATTCTGGCATCTGACCATTATGATATCTTGAAAAGGATATGTCCTTAACTTTCTCAAAAGTGCTGGACTTTCAGCAAGTGCTGTCAGATGGTTCCCCAGTTATCTCATGGCAAGACACAAGTAGTAATGTGGAACTACACTACTTCCAAACAACACATGGTTACTGCTAGATTTCCCCAGGCAGTCCTATATCAAGGATGGGGCACAGAGAGAAGATGTCCTGAGTGTAAGGTGTCAGGGGTGCAATTGGCAGATGACAACTGGGTGTTAGTGCAGACCAGTATTCATCAATGAATGCCAATATACTGTATTTGCAAGCTAATTCTGAGCACTTTATTGCAACATGCCTCTGGTCGTGTATTCTGACTGCGTCTGGTCACTTGTTACATTTATAGCAAATGGGTTGCTGCAGTATTTGAGGGAGCAGAAAACTTTTTATGAGCTTTACTTTAGTTTATTTTTTTTACTCGTCAACTATATTTGGAGAGTGCACTGGACACCTAAAAAGCTGGCTACATCTCTGTCTCAGGGCGCAGTACCTGGCCCTTTTCTATACAGTATATTTGTAAATAGGATGTCTGTCAACATAGGAAATAACAAACCAATTAAATATAACAATGATTCAGGTATTGTAATGTACACTGAATTTCCAGATGCTCTTTTTGCACTTTTGCAAAAATACTTTCACTTACTCAAATAAGTTCATAGTTAAGTACTAAGCTAACTGCCCTTACGGAATATTTTAAGCCTAGCCAATTTCCCTTTTGGTGTTCAAATTAACCTATCCCATTTGGAGTGTTACATTAGCCTTACCAATCCCATGGCTGATGATTATATATCATCCGTAATGAGAATAATTGGGATCATACCATAGATATTTTGAGGGGAACCATGCATGGAATAAAGCATTTAGGAGCTTCATCTGTCCTTCAGAAGTACAAGGAGTAGTCCTGGAGTAAATTTTCTGTTTCCCATCCATAGATCCAAATTGTACTTGAATAAGGGCAGGAACAAGCTTTGTTTTCTGTGAAGGGGGAGTGTATTCCAGAACAGTGGTATGCTCAGTGATATATACCTGTCCCTCCAAATCATTCTGTTGATACTACAGAAAAGGTTTAAATCCCTAGACTAAGTATTTCTGACACCATATGATGTGCTGATGTACAATAAGTCCATTAGTATTATGTTGGAGGATTCCTTGGATGCCAGATACAGGTCACGTCCTAGCAGTCCATAGAATATCAAGTATAGAGTTCTGAGTTAGTCCATATAGGACATGTTTACAGTTAGAATCGTTTTAGTAAGGGATCTCTGTGGGTGTTCCAGTTGTATGTGTCTGAAAAGATGCATGCCAAAGGGAGCATATATTCAATGACTGGCCTAATGAAAGCTGAGCGAAGGGGGAAGAGGAAATCCCTAGATCTAAACATAATCCCTTTTTTTAATAAGCTCTGCAGTATAGAAGGCCTTTTTATGAAAATGGACACGGATGAAAGTTAGATCACTGTACACATATGTTACCAAACTGTAAACAACTGGGTCAACTCTTAGCTTTGTATTTTCAATATGGCAATTCCCATAGTGATGGCTTCCCAAGAATATGATAATTTCTTTTTTTGGCAATTAACTTCAGTCCATGAATCTTGGCAGAACAGCATCAGCCTCCTATAAATACCTCAATAACTAATGTCTTTATTTCTTAAACAACTGACTATGAGAGGTTATCCAAGTATCCTAAAAACCTCTCCTGTATCTGTCACTGTCACTAATGGAAAATCACTAAAGATCACTTCTGCCGGCTCCACATCCTTTGAGGGACTCTACCAAGATCGTCATATTAACTCTTGGCAACCAGTTTGGTTTTAAAATGCACATAAAAATGGCAATCACCAAAAACTAACCTTGCACTAGGCAAATTGATAAGTCAAAGACAACAATGATAACAGGTAGATCTTATCTCCTTTTATCTCTTTTGGATGCCTCCCATCTGTGTAACAATATAACCTCTCTTCTTTTAAATAAACATGAGCAATTTTATAATTAAAATGCCTGATTTACTTTAATGCACAGAAGTAGCACTTTCCACCATAGTCTCTCACTGTTAAATGATCCTTGCATAATATTGTTAGAATTTCTTGACCTTTCTTTCCATTAATTCTTTTAATTCCTTTCCCAGTTTTACATATTCTTTATTCTCATCTGTTTCAATACATATTTATAAATGATCTGAAAAAAACTTTCTACTGCTTCTTCTATTACAGTTCTCATAGTTCTAGATAAAAGAAAATAATATATCTCTGTTTGAAATTCCCCCCACTGATATGTACTGTTATTCCAATTCCATAATTCTGTCTTTCTACATTTTATTATTTCTTCCATTACCTTCTTAGATACTCTATTTTTTATGCTTTTTATGTCTTAAGTCGCAATTAAAGTCTCCTGTTACTATTATATCCATATTTACTATAACATAATCTATCAAGAAATAATTTCTTCCTTTCTTTATAGGGTTCCTATTAGATAACCGAAGATGCATTCTTTCAAATGCTTCTTGGATGAACTTGGAAAGATGAAAAGGCAAAATGATGAAGCGGCATATAAGTGAATTCTTTCCCTAGGAAAGAAATTGCTTGGCCATGTCCGTTACTTTGCCATTTTCATCACTGTAGTGCAATCTCAGAGTTGGTATATTTAAGTAGGGGGTGTGGGGGGGCACAGCCCCCCATGGAGGTGTGGGGTCAAAGCCCCCCCCCACTTTATGTTATGTTTTAAGTGTTATTTTTTGTTTGTTTTTTTTTTGGAACAGCAATTTTTTCCCTTGGAAAAAAATCGCTGTTCTAGGCATTCAAGTTTGTAAGTTTTCGCTTACATGGGGTCGATAAATCATCATTCGCTTTTCTAAGTGTTCGATGATTTAATATAGACCCTCTTTATATAGCATATATATACATGTAATTTTCCCTTCCCATCTGAAGTCCACTTCCATTACTCTTCTTAATGTAACCAAATTGTAATCTAAAATTTGTATTCCCTTTCTATACAATATAGCAATCCCTGAACAATGTTCATAATTTCAGTTCCATATTATATCATCTAACCATAATGTTTCTGTCTGTTCTTTTTCTTTGTTATTTAAAATCCTAATATCTTCTAACACTATCAAATCTGCATCACATTTATTATACCATTCTGTCACTCCAATTCTCCTAACTGTATTATTTGTACTAACATTAGATAAAATTATAAGATTATTTGCCATCCTTCTCTTTAATCTACTATAAATTGTTTAGTTATCCATTTCCTTTCTTTTTAACATTCATTCCTAAATCCTAAAATTTTCTTTTCCTATCTTTAAACCTTTTCTCAATTGAACTTTTCTTTTTAACTGTTTTCCAGTTCATATCCTCTTCATCACTAACTTCTGTTCCACCTTCTTTCTCCTCTTCCCCTTTTTGTACAATATCCATGTTTTTTTCTTCTAGATTTATATCATTATTTTCCATCCTATCTTTTTGTTGTTCTTCCTTTTGCAATATTTCTTTTTCATTACATTTTGTTCTTTTACATCACTGTCTAATATCCTCTCCTTCCTGTAATCCATCCATACATGCCCAGTTTGCTTACACTTATAACATATTCTGTCACAATTTTTAGCATCATGACCAGCTTTCCCACAGAAATAACATATTTTGTTGTCACAATTATTTACAAAATATCCTTTCTTCCCACAGAAAAAAACATGTTAATCATATTTGGAATATGTTTAATTTTATCATTTTCCATTTTCAAAATCACATTACAGTCCCAAGCCTCTGTCCAAAGTCCTGTATTATTGACAACTTTATACATTTCCATATTTTATTACAAAAGTTCTTAATAAGTATTTTTTACAGTTTTTCTTTAAGTTTCTGTTCGAAATTGAATGTTAAAAATTTTCAGTGTTTTTGAAAACAAGTCTTTATAATATACTTCTTCCATGGGTATATGTCTTTTTTTCTTTCCATATTCTTTCACAACCATTTCGTGCATTTCATCAGTCTCAAAAAATATTACAAGTCTCTTTTTTAATTAAGATAAAAGCTCTTACCTCCTGTGCCTTTATGCCTAAAGGCACAACTATCTTGTCAAATATTTCATACCTGTCCATTCCACTTCTTACTTACTCTGAATTCTCAGTACATAGTACTTCTTCTGTAGCTCTGTTGTCTTCTTTCTCTCCCTTCAAGCTTCATTTTTGTGTTCACACTACTTCCACAAATAATTTCTTCTTTATTTGCTCTTCTTCCATGTGATTTAATTTTTCCATCATTCCCCAACGATACTTCTTTCCCATCTCTGGCTCAATTTGTTCTATCAGTAATATATCATCTTGCATCCCTCTTGACTGAAAGGTTGTAATTATAACTTTTCCCTGTTTACCTTTCGGCCCTTCAAAAAACTCTTGCTGAAAAATCTCCTCTGAATCCTCAATCTGATCTCCTTGTCCCTTCTGCTGGATAACTCTCTCCTCTTCAAACTCATTAAAAATCTCTACTGAGTTGGCACTCACTTCGGCTCCATTTTCTTTGGATCCCATGTTTTGCATGCCATTCTCCAAGCCAGCACTGTACTAGGAATGGATGCTGCCTCATGCACTTTGTGTGTTGTAACACTTAGTGGAAGTTCTCTGAAGTCTTGACCAAATTTCCATTTGTAAATCCCACCTTTGTCTCCCCTGTAAAAGGCCACCAGCCTAGTGGGAATAACCTGGTCAACAAAGGATTAACAAAATAAAAAAATATAGTGCATGTCCTCTTATTAATACATACAAAAGATAGCTACAAACGTCTAATGTTTGAATGAGAAGAAAGTGAAAAAAATAGTTATCATTGTAATGTATTCCAACTTCTTGCTACAAGTGAATTGAATGTCCCTGAAAATGTTATGGTAACCTTCTTTGCATATCTCTGAGGTCTGATTGAGGAAAAAGTTTAAGAAATAATAATCATACAATCACCGGCTCCCTAGCAATCTCTGCACGCATCTAACAAGGGATGATTTTATACTAAGTCAGGCCTTGGGCAGAAATTGAGGACTGGCCCACCTAACTAAGCCTGTATAAAAAATCTCCTTATACAGCCCAGGGGCTGGGGAAAGAAACCAGAACAATTAAATGAAACCCACTAAGACTCAGGGAGGACAAGCAGACTCCAGTCAGAAGGAACCCCAACTAAGAACTCAAGCTGAAAACTAAGTCCAGTAAACTAGTAAAGCTACTTACTGCATCAGTATGCCAATTATCAGTTACTGCTATATACATCCTGCTCAGACCACCAAAGATAGCAACTTTTTGTGTATATTGCCTATGCTAGACTGTGATAGAACGTGAACAAAATTATGACCAACTTAGTATTTTTAGATACACTGCAAGAATCCCATTACAGACGTATGCACACACACACACACACACACACACACACACACACACACACACACACACACACACACACACACACACACACACACACACACACACAGTCACTGCCATCATTATCCATAGAGGGCTCCATACCAATCATTTACAACTACTTTACTGACTGTGTGTACTTCAGATGCTGTGTTACAAAAATGGCCATAATAAAGTTTTCCAGCTACATTTGCACAAATGCACACTAAATCTGCAAAGTCAGAATAATGGGTGATTAACTTTTGTAAATTGCAGCAGGGTCCATCATATTCATCTATAAACACCCCTGTACACAGAAATTATATGAACTTTGTCGACTCTGCATACATCATAGGTCTGATTGTGGTAACATTTTGGTCACAATTATGTATTTCAACATTGTTTCACAAAACCTGTAGCCACAGTAAAGTATACCAACTTAATTTACACAAACACCATTAGTTCTGTACAGAAAAAAATAATGACTGTTTAACATGACAGCAGGATCAGACACTTTCATCCACTGAGCCTCCATAGACAGCAGTTCTAGTGAATTTATTGATTGTATATACCTCAGATGTCTGATTGCAATAAAGTATAATGGCATAATAATGTGTTTTAACTTTGTTTTGCTTCACACAAACAGCAGCCAAAGTACAATATTCCAACTTGATTCCCACAAACACATGGTAATCTTGCAAAGCCAGGAAAAATGACTGCTTTACATAAGCAAAGGACAGCATGGTCAGTCATTTTCATCCACAGACGGCCCTCATACCCAGCAAGTATAGCTACTCTGTTGACTATGTATATTGCAGATGTCCGATTTAAACAAAAATGGCCTCAGTAATATTTTTCAACTTTGTTTCACATAAATTGTAGCCATGGTTAATTATTTCAGCTCACTTAAAGCAACACACATTTTGTCCTAAAAAGCCAGAATAATGAATATTCATCTAGAGTAAAGAAAAGCAAGGTCAGTCTAATTAATTTTCACTTACACACAGCCTTCATTTCTAACAATTGTAGTACTCTGTTGACTATGCAAATCTCAGATCTCAGACTGTAAGAATGCAATAAAATAAAATAAAATAAAAAGAATAATGGGCCACTGTAGCTTTTTTCAAGCTTCCACAAAGTAATGCAGTTACACTTATTATCAGACCCATCCAATACAACCCGCTATAACCTCCCCAACACCTCCCCCCCACACACACACACACACGCACACACACACACAAACACACACACACACACACACACACACACACACACACAGAGATAAGCACACGCACACACACAAAAACAAATACACATGGAAAATATTAAAAAATACATTAAAAAATGCACACTATCATATTGTCCTACAGGATGGCTGGCAGTAGCACTATCCAACAGGACAGGTGGGAGAACAGAATTTATTTAATAATAATACAAAAATTATTTAATAAAATATATTTTTCCTGCACTTATACCTCTGCAAGTCTGTCCACTTATTTTACTTTTATCCAGGCTGCCTCATAGACCAGTCACCTAAGGCAGGCCTGAGTCAATAAGAAAGTGTTCTTTACTGCTTTGTCCTGCAACCAGCCTAGCCCTAACAAATCACTGTTTCTACCTCTCTCAACATACCAGTAAGACCTGTGATAAGGCATATTCATCTTATTCTCCATTTGGAGTAGGTTTAATACTGGAGTATTTTAGAAAACAGCCCAGATGAGCAGGCCTATTTTAACATAAATTAAAAGTTTGCAGATGCTCAGTAACATGCACAGAGTTTTTGAGACCCTGAAATGCAGGCTGACATTTACTGTTTTGTTTTTAAATAAAACAAATATAATTTTCTGACAGTTTAAATGGGTTGCAACCCAGAAGTAGCACCACAAGCTGCCTGGCACCTCCCAGTTGAACATTCCTGATTAACAAATATAAATAAATAAATAAGGATTTACCCGATGATATCCATATCAGCAGAGTAACAGATGATTTTTAGTTGGATGTGAGAAAGATCAATAGGAAGTATTAAAGAGAATGTTGTGTAATGTTGACCTTTCAGATAAACATGAATAGATGGTGGTGGCTGTGATAGAACACCATTGACTTGAGATTCATATTGCTTGTTATTCTGATGCCTAGTATGGCCTTGTAAACCAAAAGAAGGGAGGCAAGGAAGTAATAAAAAGTAAAACATTATCAAATGTATCTGTGAGGTCAGGGAACAAGGCAACTTAGTTCCAATCCCTCTAAATATACTTTCTTGAACCCTGCTTTATGAAAGTGTTTCATTGAATGCATACATATGTAAATGCCATCCAAGGGGAAAATAGCTGCAAGCATGCAGCACACAATAACAGAAACAAGTGTTTCTGAGAGGGCAGTACTCCCTGCCTCCCTTCACTTTATTATTCACAGTTAAAGGTTTCAGCAGCTTAGAGAAACAGCATATCACTCAAGTAAAAAAAATGTCTCAAACAGTACAGTTGCAGTTCTTCATATATTATTGCAACCATTAACAAGTAGTCAAACATGAGCAAGTACAGTATAAAGCAACTTAGTTGAGTAAATAAAGGCTAAGCAATGTAGGACTGAGCACCTGAAGGGAAACTGAGCATCTGTTGCCGTATAAAGATCCAAGTGTTTTAGATTGTGGTGGTGAAGGACAGCTATGTAATAGTAGCAATAGAAGTGAAGTTTTCTTAAAACATTTTGCTTTAATGACAGTAGAATAAATCTATGTCTACTACAACTAAATCTCACTGATATCTCACTTTATTTGATATTTAATTATTACACACTTCCTAATGCTTAATGTGGTCATCCATCCAAATGAAACTTTTAATTAAGCACTGGTTACCATTTGAATTCAAGATGCAGACCATGGAGAAATACAGGGTTGTACCTACAAATACACAAATTGCTCCATATTGTACTTCTTTATATTTTAACCTTCTGTTATTCCAATTTCAACTAAGCAAAGTATGTGAAGTTGTGTACTCGTCCTTGCCTGATTTTCATACCATATACACTAAACATTTTATGATATAATTTATATATAACAGTTTTATTTCCTTACACCCATATTTTTAACCTTCTTGCTACCATAGCAACATAGGCTGGTAATATCACAAGTAGAAATTGTTTGATCATATGCACTTAACGAAATGTATCTGCATCACAGTATTTTCAAATACTCTGCATTTTTTGTATGTATATACAGGATTATGATTGGGTCCCCAATCATAACTAACTTATAATGTATTCAAGACATGGTCATCACAAAATTTACATTAATAGTAAATCAAAGCTCAAGAGGTAAATCTTAACTTCCATGTTGAGAATACATAGTAAGTAATAAGTCCAAAAAACACGGAAACTGTTCACCAGCTGAGAAAAGAACACGCTTTATTATATAGATCCACAAATCATATAAACGCTTTGTAAACACTATGCGTTTTCGTCCACATCACCAAATAAGACTTCATCAGACAAATAATTCATCTCAAATTGCTCATTAAATACTCCAATCAAGTTCAAACCAACCAATAAAAAAAACCCTTGCATCGTATCTACACCAAAAGGAAAGGCTCATTACATACAAATTCTATAAATACTACTTAAAAATGTGACTTATGTTAAAACATTAAAAACTCATACACTCTCCATGGAAAGACACAATATAATTCTGTCTGTGTACACATATAACCATATATCATTTTAAATAAATTCATTACAATAAATAATCCTACGTTAAAAAATTAATTTATTCATTAAAACATCAATCTGTTTGTATTTTAATAGCACCATCTACTGTTCTTATGGAACCATTGCTAGTGTAAACTATATTTTAGCAGCTCTCAGTTTTAACACTGAGGTTAACGAAATGTGCTCATTTAGACCAGGGGACCTGGTGGCTTCTACCAATATTTGCCACCACAATTCTTTAAATTCTAACCATTCTTCCCAGAGACCACCTCTCATTTCTTTCTTGACCTGCTCAAGCACAAAAAAAGAAAACTTTGAATCTACACATATTTTGGTGTGCTTGTATAGAGCATTTGTTTCTTTTTTCCTAAATATCTCATAAATGTGTTCATATATTCTTTTTTTCAACGCTCTTTCTGTCTTACCGACATAGTATGAGTTACATTGTGAACACGTTGCCATGTACACCACTCCCTGGGATTCACAGTTGTAATATCCTGTACTATGAATATTAATGTCCCTAGCTACTAAAAGCATCTCACTTTTATTACAAACATATTGACACTGATTACAGTGTCCGCATTGATAAGTTCCATTAATTTTATTAGTTATAACAGCCTTATTTAGAATATTGTTACTACCATTCATCTTATTGTTTTCTAGTAACTTTTTTATGCTTCTAGCATTCTTATAAACTATTTTGGGAGTATCTTCTTTGATGTTCGAAATATCAGAAAAAGATTTGAATTTATCCCACTCCGTCTGAAAAATCTTTTTCACTTTAAGATTAAATAAATTAAATTCCATAACCAGTGCTGATTTATAATGAAGCTCTCCTTTGTTGTTGTTTTTATTAATACCAACCAAAATTTCAGCATCATTACTTGGGTTAACATTGTTTGTCACTGTACCTTTTATTGGTTTATATTTTGTTGATCTGTTCTGCTCTACCTCCTTTCTTATGTTTGTAATAAAATCTAATGGGTAGCCTCTTGCAGAGAACATCACCTCCAAAATATTGCATTCCTTAAAAAAATCTTCATTCCTACTAGTCATGCGACACCCCCTCACAAATTGTCCCTTGACAATATTCTTTTTACAATGTGGGGGGTGTGCGCTTGTGAAATGCAAAAAGGAATTGCAAAAAGTACTTTTTCTGAAAACCTTAGTTTCTAAATCAGTATTGTTCATACTTTTGTACACTTCAACATCCAAGTATTGTAGCCTGTCAGTAGAAATAGTGTGTGTGAACTTTAAAAAGTTCGTAGTATTCTGAATATAGTTTAGAAATTCCGTTAGTTTCTCACTACCTCCTGTCCAGAAAATCACAATATCGTCCAAATATCGCCTATAAAGTGACCAGTATTGTTTGTATACTGAATTCAGGACAAAATTTGATTCCCATGCTGCTAACACAATATTAGCGTATGTGGGTGCGCACGCCGCACCCATAGCTACGCCTCTTATTTGCTGGTAATATTCTCCATTAAATAAAATGTAATTGTACTTGAGAATTATGTCAACTAATTCCACTATTGCTACCTTTTCTAGATGTGTGAGTGTTTTATCCAAGAAAACCATGTCTTCAAACAATCTCATCCCCTCTTGATGGGGTATACATGTAAATAGATCGATAACATCTATTGTAACAAACATAAGGTCCTCGGTCAACAAGTCAGGGGTAATATTCCTCAGCAAGTCCCATGAATCTTTTAGTATGTAATTATTTGATGTACAAATATGCTTTGTCATTAGGTCTACATATTTAGCCAAAGGGAGCGTTTTGGAACCATCAGCTGCTACTATTGGTCTTAATGGGGGGTCACATACATTCTTATGTACCTTCGGTATACCAAAGATTATAGGTATCTTTGGTTTGGGTACAAACAGAAATTTATGCAACTTACAATCAATAGTGCCCTCCATCATCATATTATCAAGTATAGTATCTATTTTGTAGTATGCCAGGTTCACCTCATTTAATGATACTATTCTATATTTACTTTCATCTCCAAGTATATTATTCATTTTACCTTCGTAAAATATGTTGTCCATTATGACCACCCCCCCTCCCTTGTCTGGCTTCATAATTCTTATTTGATTATTGTACCTCAAATCATTCAAAGTTTCTGATTCTTTTTCTGAAAGGTTATATTCCTTAATATTTTGTTTAAATTCCTTTCTAATTTCCTTTTCTAAAACTGTGTCCAGATTCTTAATTTGTGGGTGATAAGGGGGGTTGTATGTGCTTTTCCTTATAAAAGCAGAATGTTGAAAATCAGACTCTGATGTCCTTGTAGGTAATGTAACTTGCAAATTAACCTTCCTAAGAAAAAGCTTCATATCTATTAAAGTTTGCACTAGATCACCTTTTGTATTAGGAATAAATTTAAAGCCTTTACTAAGAACATCAAAGTGAATTTTGTTAATAGGAACATCACTAAAATTATATATAGAAAAGTTCCTAAAAGTGTATGTAGTACCTGTTTGAAGAATCCCATCATCCAATACAGGATGTACATTCACCAGTAAATTTGAAATGGTAGGCTGTGTAGGGGTAATAGTGGGGGTGGGGGTAGGGGTATGAATTGTCCTTATTAATACCTCCCTCTCCCCCTTCTCCCTCCCCTCTTCTGAAAATTTTGAAGACGCTGTTTATTACCATTATGGTATTGACCATCATTCATTAAGGGTGGGAAATCTATATCATAATCCCCCCTATTGTATTCTTCACTCCCGGTAGTTCTCTGATTATTGTACCCAGTACCTTTGTTAAACTTAATTCTGTTGTTATGTTCCCATCTTTTGGAAGGTGGCTCTGGGTAACTAATATTATTTTGATATTCCTCTACATCCCTTTTCAGTTTATTAATCTTCCTTTGTTCTAACTTTATGCATTTGGAATCAGTGTCAGATCTAAGGCTGAAATATCTATCTTTTTCACATTTAATTTCAAAAACCATGTCATTTTTAATAAAACCATCTAAAGTCACAATATCCTGTTCTAAATTCTCCAAAATCCTGTTATTTTCTTTTATAATGAGCCTAAGTATCTCAAGACCACATTCATTGAATGCATTAATAAGCTCCTTATGGAACATAGTACCAGGTTCGACATTATTAGGGTACTTCCAAACCCTCAACCCTTTGGGTACAATTTTCTGCTTAATACATTCCATAAGGTAACAATTTTCAATTCCTAGCGTTTTATATTTGTGCATTAATCTAGAAAGTTTTTCAATTTTTAAAACATAAGAATCACCATCCACTGGTGTATCTTCCTCTTTATCTTCAAGATTAAAATTTTGAGGACATTTTAACCAGTCCCGTATATTAATGTTATTTGGGACAGTGGGAACAGTACCTGAAACATTACAGTCCAAGGAATTCTCCTTAGAACTCCATTCGTTAGTCGCTACTCGTGCTTGGCTGCTGTTCTGCCTTTCTGTAATTGTATGCAGCAGTAACGGGGTGTTGGCAGGATTAAAATTGCTACCATTCGGTTCCGCTTCTTCAATCGAAGTAGGGCTATATCCAATATTATGTCTCTTTCTCTTGTGTTTGGAAGCCCCCGCTCTATCCGTCCCTTCGAACATGACGCCTACGTCGCTAGGTCTCCTGCCAATCAGCGTTGCACAAAGTGGAGTAAGGAGTTCTATTAATTCAGTAAGCTGCCCGATCAGCTTGCGTGACTGTCCCACCTCCTCACGGCTCAAAGTTGGTGAACTGCTCTCCATGGCAGGGCACCAAAGCTAAAACAAACCAAGAAAAAGGCGCCCAAATTCAAGTAAAATAACCAATAAGTCCAAAAAACACGGAAACTGTTCACCAGCTGAGAAAAGAACATGCTTTATTATATAGATCCACAAATCATATAAACGCTTTGTAAACACTATGCGTTTTCGTCCACATCATGACATTGGGTCCCCAGTCATAACTAACTTATAATGTATTCAAGACATGGTCATCACAAAATTTACATTAATAGTAAATCAAAGCTCAAGAGGTAAATCTTAACTTCCATGTTGAGAATACATAGTAAGTAGCTATGATCAGAGTAATCCAGTCGTAAAATGTTGTAGTGCATGGTGATTCTACTTGCTACTTGTGCTAGTAGTTACCAAAAAACGTAAAGGAGCAGGAAGTCTTTTACATCTTTTCAAGACTCATAAACAAGGCAACAGGCATAATGGAAGTGTTCATCTAAGAAATGAATGGCTTTAAAGGTCTTTTGGGACTTCAGTCTGCCTCACGTGTGTGTGTGTGTGTGTGTGTGTGTGTGTGTGTGTGTGTGTGTGTGTGTGTGTGTGTGTGTGTGAGAGAGAGAGAGACAGAGACAGAGAGAGAAATAAAATTTATAACAGCTTTAAAAGCTGTGAAAAATGATTTTGACACTGTTCTCTAGTGGTCACTGTTATCCTCTAGTGCAAGGCTAGAGCTTAGCAATGCTAAGATGTGCTAAAAATTGTTTTTAGACATGTTACTTACATCGATATTCAATCACCATACGCACGCTCTCCCTTAACGTACGCTAAAGACACTCCTGTGATACTCCTGTGGTTCCAAAATGGAAAATTCTTCTTTACCCAAAAGTTTTAAGTCTCTGCTAGGGTGTAATAGTATGAAAGATACAATCCAAAAAGAACCAAAACTTGAACGAAAACACAGTTTTATTTCCTAGGACAACCAATAGTGAGCGCTTTCGCCAAAAGGCTTCTTCAGACTTATAAAATAGCACTCCTATACTTCAATTTAAATACAGTTACCTCTTAGGTTATTGGTTAAAAACTTAATGACGTTAATACATTGTATGCTTGTACTAATCAATCAGCAAAGTAACAATATTACTACTATATTCGATTATGTTACCCCCATAGACTTTTTAGCACATGTTTTTTTTTTATATTTTTATGTTTGTGTCAGTATAACAGTATCACTGTTTAAATGTATGTATTTATATATGAATGTAGTTTTTGAAATGTTTTTAGGGTAGTTTTTAAACTGCGTGTTTGTGTGTGTATATACAGACGTATGCTGATTGATTAGTACAAGCATGCAATGTATTAACGTCATTAAGTTTTTAACCAATAACCTAAGAGGTAACTGTATTTAAATTGAAGTATAGGAGTGCTATTTTATAAGTCTGAAGAAGCCTTTTGGCGAAAGCGCTCACTATTGGTCGTCCTAGGAAATAAAACTGTGTTTTCGTTCAAGTTTTGGTTCTTTTTGGATTGTATCTTTCATACTATTACACCCTAGCAGAGACTTAAAACTTTTGGGTAAAGAAGAATTTTCCATTTTGGAACCATAGGAGTATCACAGGATTGTCTTTAGCGTACGTTAAGGGAGAGCGTGCGTATGGTGATTGAATATCTTTGTGTTTTATTTAGACACGCTTCTCCCTTGCTTCGTCTGAGTGCTGTACTTCTTTTTGTTGTTGTATGTTACTTACATCGTTTGCAGCTCATAAGCTACATATTCTTAATGATAAATAAGTTAAAATCCATGTTATATCTTCTTCCTTCATTTGGACAACCAGCTTTATAGTAGAATGGCATTCAAATGAGAAGGTTTTTGCATAAAAATGTGTAGCATTTTCTTCTTAGATCTAATGGAAGCTTCTAAAATTCTAAGTTTTGCTAATATATTTTGTTACCCTTCCTTTATGCCTGTTTTCTTCTAATAAAACTAGTTAATTTAATCTATGTTAAAAAAGTTTATTCATGCCATCTGATAGTTGGGTTAGTACAGTATATACAAAATGCATAGTTAAGGGAGCATGTGTAATGAATAAAAATGGAATATCATTAGGTGTCAGCAGAAGGTAAACCAGCTAGTTACAGGATGTAACAAGTGGGAAATTACAGAACATAACTATTACTGTCATGAACTTTAGCAGTCTAAATTAACATTTTCCTATTTAGCAATGCATTTTTGTATGTGTATTCTCAGATGACTATCATTATACCATTTTGTTGCAAATCTGAATACCTTCTCTTCTGTCATTTCTATAAACTGTGTCAGGGCTGCTTTTACGCATAAGCAAAGTAGGCAACAGTCTAGGGTGTCTTAATTGTAGGGAAGCTAATTCCCTATTATTTTAAGAGCAATGGTTCTTTGCTCTAAAAAATAACTACAGCCTACCTACTATATGAAAATGCACCCGTAGAATATCAGAAGATCCAGGGTGGAGGTGTTCCACTTGGCTTGACATTCAGTTCATGTTACCTTATACCCTAATTCAAATCCATCCATAAAATATTTATTAAGACAACAAATACAGTTTCCATTACTCTGTCATATTATTAGTATAAAACATTATTAAGTGTGAAGAAAAGCTTAAATAATCTGCTTCTTCTTTCGGCTTTTCCCGGTTAGGGGTGGCCACAGCGGATCACCTGTCCACTCATGATTGGCAGTAGAGTTTTTTACGGTGTCGAGTTGCCAGCCCGGCGCCCAACCTTCCACAGAAGGCACACACACACGCATTCACACCTAGGGCCAATTTAGAGTGTCCAATCTACCTACAGCATGTCTTTGTGATGCCACTAAATATCACTCCAATTACAGAAAAATAGCAGAAACACAGGTTTTGCATCAACATGCACTTTCTGAACAATAAGAGGTATGAAACTCTTAGTCTGTCATTAGAAAATCGGAAATTGCATGAGGCTCACAGCAAAAAATATGAAGCAAAATCAGGTCAGCTTAGAATTTTGCTTACAGTCAGTAATGTAGGATTAACAAACACAATACAAAATATGAAAGGAAAGCAGAAATGAATCCGTTATCTAACCTTGACTAGTCAAACATCTCAATACATGATTGTCTTTTAGGAAGTCCATTATATCTTTTCTCAACATGTATTTTTCTAACAAGTCAATCTCCAACAACAAAAGAAAAAAAGTTTACACAGTTCCGATGGCGTAAATACTTGTCTCTCAGTCCGCATCAGTGCACACCTTTGGATCTTGGTGTTCTACTACATTTAAAGGGCAAGGTCCATAAACTGGACAGCAGCTGGAATACGATAGCTTGGAAGCTGCATTATCTTTACACTGGCACACTAAGGCATATGTGCGCCACCTGACAAATCAGGGTATACACAAAACCTGACCATTTCCTCAGACGGCAAACAAAGGCAACTTAAGACCCAACAAGTTACTCCACAGTAAATAAGCTTCACAAAACTCCAAACTGACAAAAGCTTTACTACCATTGTGCTAACTGCATCACACTACCCTTTTGCCCAATGACATAACAGTATCCATTTGTGTAGCTGAGCTGCTTATCAGTTACACTTCAACAACCAAGTCCAAATAATCAAACGTGCAAGCATCAAACCAATATGGCAACTTGCCTGAGGCTTTGTGACCTCACATAGAGTTACATTTAGATGTAGTTTGGGTGAAGTAGACTGCATGGTTGGCTGGTGGGGGGGGGGGTGGCATTTGTACCAGCACTTTTTAGACTTCAGCTCCATGAATTAAACTTCTTGTCTGAAGTGTCATAAAATAGTCATATTTGTAAATCAGATACCTACAAACTATTGTTATAATTAAGCTGCAGCTGCCAAATGTGACTTCTAATTTATAGCACAAAGACTACTTAAATAATTATAACTATAAAGCAAAAGCAAGAAATGTGCTCACATGGGTTCCTGTTGAAATTGCAAGGTCCAAAACTGTAGTCACCAGAAGTGAAACACTACGCAGACTCCATTAGCCTACTGTGCAGCTCTGAGCAAGTCATTTAACCAGAAAGTACTTCTGCGTTGAGTCTGAAAAAGGTTCAGGTGGGTCAATGTTCTCATTAACAAGTACACACAAACAAATAAGTGTTCAAATAGGGGGGAAATGTACATACACTCAAACATATGTATATATATATGTGTGTGTGTGTGTGTGTGTGTGTGTGTGTGTGTGTGTGTGTGTGTGTGTGTGTGTGTGTGTGTGTGTGTGTGTGCGTGGCCTCATGAGGAATGGTCATGAAAGCCCCACTACACCCCCATGGTGGGGGACTGTGGGACTGTGTTCCCTCACCCCTTGCTACTTAAATATGCTACTCTGAGATCGCATAAGATCAGGGAAGTGGGGAAATATTTCCCTATCTCCAGTAGTCAGTATTCTCACAAAACAATGGTCTAAAAGCTTAAATAATAAATAATACAAAATTAAATTAATTTAGGGAAAAAAAACTTTAACTCTTGTACCAGGCATTAATCATGACTAATGTTTCTTGAATTTAATCTTTTCAAGTTTCAGTATTAAATGTCTTACATCCAAAATTAAATTAAGAAGTTGAACAACTACTGGCGTCAAAGTATGCTAAAAGATATAGAGATAGTACCTTTCAGGGACCACTTATCAGATGCTGTAGATACACCCACTACTTTTTCCAGCAATCTGTGCACTTTCAGTAAGACATACAGTATGGGAAATAGAGGAGTTGGGTTTAAAATAATATTCTTTTTCATTGGCAAACACCCATTTCCTTTATTCAATAAATATTTAAATAATTATTCATTCTTTTCAGAATATCATGTTCTTCTTTTTTAGCCTTTCCAGATTTATCTAAAACTTTTATGCATGTGTTCAGTAGTGTTGTTTTGGTATCAAAACCCAGTTTTTCTCTTTATCTGCCAATTTGAAAAATGCTTCCTTTAATTGTCATAATTCTTGTAAAATTCTCCACTTGAGTATATCTAAGTTATATTGTATCTGTGGCTCTTATACAGTTAATTCAGCTTCACATTTTAATAAAAGAGACAAAAAAATGGTAAAGTGTCACTATTAAAAATTGAGTCATTATTTTGCATTCCCATTCTTTACCTGACAAGCCCCCAATTCCCCACTGACACATTTCTTCGACAGCTAATAAATCTAATTTCAAAATCATTATGAATTTTATTTACTTTTTTTATTTATTTCTGTTTTATCTGTTTTTCCCCACTGGCTGTTGAACATCAGCTTCCCATGGCCTGACCCACTCATTTGCTCTCCATAGGCAAAAACTTGTCATAAGAAGCCATCATCCAAGCAGTCATCAGAGTTATTCTACTTAAGCCCCCCATGTTGCCTGACCAATGTCTTGCAATTTTTGTTCTTAGATACATGTGTGCTACCATGTGTGTTTTGATCCAACAACAGTGTCATGTACTGCTTTACAAGAACTGCATTTCCCAGTCCCTTCACAAGGTCCTATGCCCTGGCCTCCATCAGGTGAGGTAACTGGCATGCTATAGTTGACCACACCACCACTTTCCTCTTGAGATGGGACAGCAAGTGTCAGCTGCTTTACTCACATTCCCCCAGCTGACTGCTCCACTACCATGTCCATATTCAAACCTAGGCCATCTGGTACATATTCTGGCATTCATCTAGCTGTACCATGCAGCCAACTGTTTCTTCTGTTTAACCAAAGTCCCTTCATAAGCTTCTGTATTCAAATCATTTTTAGCCTCAAAAATGTCATTAATTAAAATGACTGCACAGTTATTTCTTCTGTTCTTGCAATTTTCTAGTGCATTTTGTCCATATGAGAAATTAAATTAAGATTATTATTAATATTATTATTATTATTATTTATTATTTGACATTTGTTTACCAGAAATATCTGACTGGGTGGGTGGTGGCTCTGGGAGAAAAGCTCCAGAGAAAATTAGCATATTACATTAGCTTATTACAGACAACAATGACTGTTTTCACATGCAGGAAAGAATATACAATAAGGGATCATACATCATTTGTGCATATATTAGATGAAACATACTTGCACATTAATTACAGACATTTGATATTACTAAGGAGAATATATACATGAGACAAGTATTCTTTACAATTATATGATTCAGATCAGTGCCTTTTTGTGTGATAGTTAAATAACTGTTGTTTATTATAATGTACTTAATATACATATCTAGTAGTACAGGGTTGAGAGAGGACAGACAGATAGATACTCATGTTTATTAGTAAACTGTGGGGTATGGATAGGGAAAATGCAAAAAGGGAGAAAGAAAAGTTAGGGGATTGTATATTGATACTAGTAGTGTAAGGTAGAGGTAAAAGAGGCAAGAAATTATCAGTTGTATAAAATACAATAGCGAGATGGAAGGTATATTCATAATCTCCACTAAGCAGTCTTTCAAAAGTCAATCCACATCTTCTCAAAATTTCTTCAAATTTTTTTTTTTTAGTTCTCAAATCTCTGGATTAAATTAAACAAAATATATATATACTGAGTGATCAGTGAGAAGTTAAAAAAACAAATGCATTTCCATTTTCTGTGCTTTTTTGTAATGAAATAAAAGGTCAAACCTTGCCCCCAGGTTTGGGTTGCCATCTTTGCTGCAATGTTAGCTTCTTCAAATATTAAAAATAACTCTTTGATTTGTGATTTTCTTCAGTGTCCATTGCAGTTCTCAATAAAATATTTCTTATTGCTCCAATGTAGAAAATGTTAATTCAACTCTTCTACAGGAATCTAGGGATTCCTGGAACAATCCTGAAGACATCCCAGATTAACAATTTGAATAGTAATTTTGCATAAAATAAATTATTAAAAATCCTATTTAAAAACATTTTTATGTAACATAGACCAGATGGAATTCAGAAAAACTGCTTACATGGGCATGTAAGTTAAAAAAACAGTCAAAGAATGGTAATGTAGCCTGATAGTGATTAGATATGCAATAAGAGCAGCATTGTGTGAGGGGGTTTAAATAAGTAATCGATTCATTGGCAAGAACAATACAATTTGTGCAGTGACCTGGACAGTACCGCAGTGTGTCACATGACCATGGGGGGGGTCTGGCAGCATGCATGTAGCTCATACATGCAACAACATGCTACTGCGAGAGCAACTGTGAGTCTAGATAAGGGCTACACAAGAAAGTCCCAACTATGTGTATGTATAAATGGGAAGGAAAATGGCGTCTACGACAGGTAGAAAGTTGAAAGACCAAGATGAGGAACACACAGAAGAAGAAGGACAAGGGGAAAGGTAGAGCGGCATTAACAGCAAATGAGCAATTTTTTTCTGTACGAAAGATGTGTATATATAATGTTGTGGGATTAGTTGAAATTATGTCTGACTGCTGTGTTGCACAGTACTGTTCCTGGCCTGAAGTGAATCACCCTCATGGCCAGGCCCATAAGCTGTTTCCCACTGGTCATAGTCAGGCAGCTGTGTGGCTCTGCCAGACAAATGAGGACAATACTCTAGGTTGCCAATGTGATTGACCAGCTGCCTGTCTACCAAAACCATCACCATAATTTCCATGTCCTTCCAGCTAACCCAGTGGGAATCCCTAGTGACACCCACTAATGGGTACTCCACAATCCCCACCAGAGAAGCAGCATTAGAGGACACCCGTGAGTCCTCCAGGTCATCCTCTGCTGGATAAACGTCATCACCCTGCTAGAAGCTGTGCTGTGAGACTGCTGGGACAGCAAGTGACAGTGTGGGAGGTGCACAGTGTGGTAACTGCTGCCACAGCACATCCGTTGCTGTGCGCAATACTGCATAAAATATGAATGTAAATTGATGGAAATAAAACAACAAAGGACAAATTTAAAAAAGTCGAAGACATCAATAAAGAAACAATAAAAACAAAAGCAATTAATAGTAATGTGTGCCACTCTACATGTCAGTACAGACCTTGTAGGAACAAAATGCAGTTTAGGTATGCAATGTCAAACCAAAAACATTATAGAGGCCTGACACAAATATATTACAGGTGTAGGTGCACCACAAGGGACAGGTTTACATGCCAGCTAACCAGTCTCCCATGTATATCAGAGGTGTAGCTAGAGTGTCGAGCTTTGTGTGTATTATAAGCTGTAGCAAGCTACTTGTTCCAAATGTAGCAAGTAGTTTGCTACGGTTTAACAAGGTGAAAGACCTTTTTAAGGGTGGCCTGAAACAATTAATTGAGCATCTAAGGCCCTGCCTGGAGGATCTTATCAGGAAGTATCATACATGGTCACCAAATATCAACCTGCATGGCACTGTTTCAGCATTCGAAGTGGAAAAATACATGAAACACCTGTCCAATGATAATACCATACTGTGACATGATACAGATGAATCACTCACCTGGCCAACAGTGCGATGCCCATAATATGCCAGGCATAATTGGCATAAGCATGGACTACTGAATGGCCAGTATAAATATAATAATAAGGCATTACAGGCTGACAAGTTTATTATCTATGAATGTCAGGATGGATGTATATGGATGTGGCACTAAGCACTGTAAACCAAACAGGTCCTAAGCAGATGATGACACCTGTGATGGCAGCAGCACACTCACTGTCAATCCCGTCTGCATCATTATGACACTGTTGAGAATATCTGGTGGTAGTAGAGACTGCAGAGTTTCACAGTGGCAGTTACAAGTTATGTGACACATAACACAAAGCAAAATAATTAGCACCACAAACATGCAACAGTGAATTAGGTGATTAAGACATATGCAGCTGTAACATCAATTCCATATACATGCTTGGACAGGTATTGTTGCCTTTCACTGGCACATCAGCTTATTTTGCTCAATTTCAAGAAAAAAGGAAAAAAAAATGTCCATGAACACAAATAACTGTGTATAGCTGTACAAGAATGCCTACCAATTTATAAACAATGACCAGTTACTCCTACTTAGTAAAGAACTTTGGCTACTCTGCCCTAAACTCTACTTCCCACTGGCAGAGAAGTCAGGGTGGCACCTCTTCAGCCTGTAATGATGTCATCATGATCAACAGAGTGGGTGGTTTCCGTGGTATCACTCTGTATTGAAGCAAGGCAGTGCAAAGCATCTACTTCATGCATGGACCCCTCACAGGAGGTCCCCAGCACGTGCTGCCAGTGGTGCTAATGCAGGACGTGGAAAAATATTTAAGTCTCCCTTCTACATCATGTGGAAGCCCTTCCAAACTCAGTCCCTTCAGAACCAGTACCACTTTACAAGTAGATATCAGGAGGAAGATAGTAGCAGATTCTCACTAATGCACAATGAAGGAAGTGTGTGACACACAATGACTAACAGCATTGTAGCATGATGTAGCTCAGTGCCACAGCAGAACCACTCCCACAGGGGAGAGAGCACTGAATCTGTACAAACCACAATGGCCTCCAGTAGTTTGACAGCCATGTTGCCAGTCATGGCAGTAACATAACACCCCTAGGGACTATGAGGCAAAGTACAAGAAGCCCATGGCCTGGTCAAAGTCATGAGTCTGCCCACAAATGCACAGGCTGGTTTGCAGTCTTCACTGTGTGTGTGTGTGTGTGTGTGTGTGTGTGTGTGTGTGTGTGTGTGTGTGTGTGTGTGTGTGTGTGTGTGTGTGTGTGTATATATATATATATATATATATATATATATATATGTGTGTGTGTGTGTGTGTGTGTGTGTGTGTGTGTGTGCATGAGCAGGTAAGAACATCATTACATGGTCTACGGCTGGTAAACATTGCACTAAATATGTAATTCAGGGACATTTAACCAAAACTGTGACAAGCCTCAAACTCACAATATCAACTCTTCACACTGCTTTATCTCATATTGTATAGCAAGTGGATCAAGAATACAATAATTACAGTGATCTACAGAGTGAGAAACTGTTCTACATTTGCTGTGGAAAGGGTTCCCAAGCCAGTAACATAAGGTGGATAACAGGATTTTGTAAGATGTTTTATATGGGGTTGTTACTTACCAGCAAGTTGCT
Source organism: Protopterus annectens (assembly GCF_019279795.1). NCBI lineage: Eukaryota > Metazoa > Chordata > Ceratodontiformes > Protopteridae > Protopterus > Protopterus annectens. The sequence continues at coordinate 523,467,570 of NC_056734.1, forward strand.
CAAAAGAAGATTGGGAAGCACTGGTTGGGTTGTGATGAATCTCTGCATTAAATAATTGCACTGGTCTACAGAGTGTAGAAGTATTGTACATCTGTTGTGGTAAGGGTATACAGGCCAGTGGCAGGGAGAGAGGGTGAATCATATGTGTATTATTTTTTATTGTTGGGGGTATGACCCACAGCAACTTGTTAACAAATAGATGGAAACCACAGGGAGGGTTGAAATAGTGAAAGATAGAAGACAAGTCATGGGTGCAGGTGGCCCTCCAGATGTACGTATGAGGGAATTTGTGAAGTAGACTATGTCCCCAGTACAGAGCATTGGTGAGGATGCAAGTCACATGTTGCTTGTGTTATGTAGGGCACAGGTCAATCTAGGCTAATGAGAGGGTGCATGTCACAACACAGTCCATCTCCATACTGTCCTACTAGATCTTTACAGGGAACTGGCCTGTAATTCTGAGGTATGGTAAGCATTGCAACTTTGCCAGCTGCTGCTGCTCTTGTATGTGTGCATGAATCATATGGTGTTGCTGCACATATTTTGTGTCTGATCAGGGACCGTTGGTGTATGTGCACATTTTCAGGTGCATACACAGTGTCAAAGGAGAATAACATGTAGAAATTCTCCCATGTGTAGACAGCTGTGCTACTGCAGGTTGTCTTGTGCGTGACTGGAAGATTCTGAGCATAGACTAGACCAACTGGGCCCTCTGATAGTGTGCGGTGGCAAGAGCTAGTTGTAGAGGTTAATGGAGGTGATGTCACCAACAGATCAGCCCAGCAGGTCTGCTGCTTGTTCAGTATGATTCTGCCTCTCATCACAAAGGCCCACAGTATTGCACAGGAGAAGATGATCAAGTGTGGAGTCCACTGTTACAGACCAAATCACAGACATGGAGGAGCTTCTGGTGCCCCTGTCTGGAGAGAGTGAAAGGACACTGATACCTGTTGGAGGCCTGGATGTGGGAGTTGAACTGGAAGCACCATCCCGTGTCTCTTTTGGGGATGTACCAAGCTGGTATTTCCTTATGTCAGTAGCATTTTTTTTGTGGCTCAGGGATGCTCATCACCCCCAAATCCCCTCTACAGGTACAGCTGGGATGCAGGTATGAAGGTATAAAATACAAGGTATGTTTTCATGTTCTTTGCATACATTGTTATCTGTATTATGTTTGTAGCACTGGGGGACAGGATTGCCATGTATCAGTACTGTTACACATGGTGTTTATCTCTCTGCTTTCACAGATGTTGTGATCACAGGGTCGTCCTCTCTGCAGCAGAGCATGGCTGGGGTCATTCACAATCTGCATTGTTCATACATCAGATCCCACAAGAACTATCATGACCATATATGCACACAGCCACCAAATCTTCAGGAGCTGTATCCTCTGATCCATACTGAGCAAAGTAGCCACTACATCTAGGCATCAGTATACCTCACTCCCTTCCTGTCCAGTAGTTCCAGTTCTCTGAATCACCCAGTCAGGTCAGTCACTCCCTTCACTAATTCCTATTACTGTAGCCCTCCCCAGAAGTGCATATGATGACAGCTGTGCCCTGCTCTTAACTGTTGTGTTCATGGGTAGGTTATGTCTGATGTACAGTGTGACCATCCAGTGCACAGTACAACATAGTACATAGCAAGTGTAGCTATAAACAAATCAGTTTTAATATATGTTGTGTCTAATCTTGCTAATTTCTATGGACCAGAGGACATCTCTTTGCACCTCCCTCTACACCACATGGTCTTTCCATGCAAATGGTTCCTCTGACAGCTCCTCAACCAGCATCTCCTCATTCACTGGTTCTTGTCTACCTTGTTCCCTGATGGCAATCCACTAACAGTTTTCATACCACCTTATTACTCCAATAAGATGTCCCTATGGGAAGTCACCTGTACAAATTAGTGGTATAGGTCTGAAATGTTTCAGATGTGGGAACCATGATTGCACATCACCTAGCAGTTAATGGAATGGAAAGGTTGATATACCTTTTTCCATGTGGACCAAGCCAAGCCTTGATGACAATGTGGGTGCAGTCAGTAGCCCCTAGAACCTCAGTGAAATGCAGCTGCAGGGTGATGTTTCTCTCCTCTGTGGTCAGTGGCAACTGCATATGCTGCTCCATATATTGCACCATAACATCAAGGAACTGGTGTGGTATTCATGAGGCAGATGCCTTTGATATGCCCAGTCTGTCCTGTGATGGCTTTGCAAGGTCCTCATAATACTATGTGATGACACTACCTGTGTCTTTGAATCGATCCCACCATGCATATCACTGCTCACCACACAATTTCACATAATGTAGTTTTCATTTCTGATTCCCAGCCACTGTGACTGTGTACTAATGGAGAGTGCTCAAAGAAAACAAATGTACTTTAATATTCATGGGTAAAACGCTGTACCTATTATTTTTATTCTGGTCTGTTTCCTTACTCATTTTTTCTAACAAAGGTTTATAATGCATGTTCTTTAAAGAAAATAAACAACTAAAATAAGCAATAGCAAATACATTTAAACAGAATTTATATCTGTCTATGTATTTATGCTTTTTGCTACATACAAGAGTTTGAAATGCATTCAGAATGCAGTTAGAAGTTTCTCTCAGCTATGAGTTGATTAGGTATAGTTTTGTGTTACACATACAGCTGTACGTAATTAAAAGTGGAGTAAGCACATGTTTGAGATATTCTGTAGCAGCATGCAAAGCTGCCTTGGAGCTCTGATAGTAAATTACAAAAATTGTCTTTTTTTTTCTTTGTGGAAAAATTATGGGTTGGATTTTATACAGTTGAAAGCCATGTTTACTGCATAATGGTAACTGATTCATTTGTAACATGCGATCAGTTCAACTTCATTATGTTGGCATGAGTGACAAAGCATGGTGTTAACTGGCAGTACAGCATCTTTTACTGCTATCATTTGAATGTACTATCCCTGAATTTCTGGATTTCAACAGCAACAAAATGAGTGATCAACCTCGAATCCATATAGGTGGTCTAGACTTTCTTGTGGTGCAGAACTGGAACTTGCAAAATTACATTAGAGGGTGCATTAGGCATAGAACCCTTCAGAAACATCTGCCATTTCTCTGTCAGTGTAATGCAGTAGGGAACAGTCACAAGTTCTTTTTTTTAGACTCCTTTATATTTTCTGTAATTTACTGAAAAATAATAGAGCAGTCTGAAATTGTTGTCATCTGCACAGAGCTAATAAATGGAAAGCCTCTTCACAATTAATTCTGCATTCCACAACTTGATTTCTATTGCCAACCTGAATAACTGTGATGTCACAGTGTTGCTACTATTAAGATGGGAACAGTAATAAAGTGTGGTTCGGGTCTACACAAATTTCAAGGAAGAGATGTTCCTTTGCAAACATAAAACTTCAGTATGTAAAAATATGGAGAAAACAAAGTTAATAAATGCAAAAATATTTTTTTGTAAATCTTGCAGTTTTCAGTTCAGCTCCAGATTGTACAATATGATTGCCCCAACCAAAACATTTACTGTAAGCTCTTTAGTTTAATTATTAAATGCCTGCTGAAAATTTTACAGCTGTTAAACTTTTTGCTTTTCTGCCAGATTTTAATCATTGTGGTCTCTATCTTCTGCTTTGAGGTTACTAAGTAAATTGTTATAGTGTCATTTAAACATTGCATGTGTTTTTTTCTTCCTGATACAGTGAGTGTGTGCGCCAACCTGAGACCTTGCTTAAATGGAGGACAGTGCATTGATGACTGTGTCACGGGGAACCCCTCCTATACTTGCTCTTGTCTTGCTGGCTACACTGGGAGGAGGTGTCACATAGGTAGGTAGAACTATTTCCTTCAGCTGGATTTTGGAAGATTTTTTTTTTTAGTTTACTCCTTCTTGCCTTTTTAACACATATTGTGATTTACTTAATTCTGTGATTTATTAACAGTTTTGTCAAAATCCAAAAAAAGAAACAGTGTACATGAGAAATGCTAAACAAGTCAGACAAGAGATAGGAAACTTTAAATGGAATTTTGTGACTTAGTCATATAACTGCTAATAATCTATAAAAAACATTCGAACAATTAAATTCTTTACCCCAGAAATAATATGCACACGCACACACACACACACACATATATATATATATATATACATATACATACATATATATATATATATATATATATATACATACATATATATATATATATATATATATATATATGGGTCTACTTGATAATGTCGACATTTCAAAATGTCAAAATTTATATCGCTGAGACCATATGATCGACATTTGAAATGTCGACCATACAAGTAGAACATAAAAAACAAAAAAAAACTTACCTCAATGCTGCTAGCAGGGAGGCTTTGCCCCCCTGCCCCCACACCACCCAAAACTTAAATATACCAACTCTGAGATCCCATTACAGTGCGGAAGTGGAAATCTTTCCATTCCGCTCTATAGGGAGATGTCGGTTCCCCATGGTCGACATTTTAAATGTCGATCATATGGTCTCAGACATATTCTGATGAAGTTTCCAGAGTAGAAATGAAAGCACTTAATCAACTTGTTTTGTTTTAAGATTTAATAAACTGTTTCTTTATCATCTGGTCATTGACTGAAAAGTTTTGTGCCTTACTGCTACTACGGATTGTTTTGTGGGACTGCCTTTATTGGGATCCTGTTAAGCTGAGGAAATTTTGTGTTACTAGTCTCCTTTCTTCTCCGTTTATCCATTTGTTTGGTGCTACTCGGACATATGAATGTCGGCATTGTGAAATGTCGACCATTCGAAGGGGACCCATATATATATTATATATATATATATATATATATATATATATATATATATATATGGTTTCACTTCATATCATCGAAATTCAAATCATCGAGACCAAATCACTGAAAACTCATTTCGTCGAAAACTCATATCATCGAATCTCAAATCATTGAAAACTATAAAGCAACTAGAAATAACACCCCAGACACTGTTTACAATGTTTATGCAGGGGTGCAGCACCCACCACACCCCCCGTAATTAAATATAGCAACTCCAAGGTCGCACTACAGTTGGGGTTAGGAAATTACCTTTTTCTCCCACTGTAGTGTGACCTTGGAGTTGGTATATTTAATTACTAGGGGTGTGGTGGTGCAGGGGGGCTTGCCCCCCTGCATAAATGTAGTAAAAACTTTGTGGAATGTTATTTCTAGTTGCTTTATAGTTTTCAATTATTTGAGATTCGATGATATGAGTTTTCGACGAAATAAGTTTTCTACAATTTGGTCTCGATGATTTGAATTTCGTTGAAATGAAATTTCGATGATATGAAGTGGAACTATATATATATATATATATATATATATATATATATATATATATATACATCTGTTTATACTTCAGTATCTTTAGTAATCTAATCGATATGAACATGATGCTAGAATTCTTTGTCATGGAGATTATATAGTTCAAAATCTTATGTCTCACATTTCATAGACTTCATGGATGGACCCAAACTTGTGGAATACTTCTTTCATTTGAAAATGTGAATTGTTTAGTATTTAACTCCTTATGATATAAAAACCCCACAAGTCCCAGAATGATGATGAGGTAGTATTTTCCCAAAGCAATACTTCTTTTGAAATTTTAGATATGAATGAAGTGAATGAGAATTGTGCATTAATGGTGCTATATGTCCCATAACCTCTTTATGTTTACTGTATTTGATTCTAGTACGTTTACAGAAAACAGCAATTAGAGAACATGTGCTCCCCGCTGTCCTCTATCTGCATTGTTCATCTACAAGGTACTCAATGAGTTCTGGCATATATTTGCATATTTGTGAGCTGCTAAAGCTCCTCTGTAAAGGAATTTCCATAAGAAAGTTGTTTACTATGTGTATGATATAGTTTGGGGGTAGCTTAAGATACTCTAACACAAACGGGAGTGATGTGGCCAGTAATTTTAACAGAAAGTGTTAGTGTGGTTCCTAAAGAATTTTTAAATAATGAAAGGTATGTATTAGATCTTAAAAGTCAGGGAATCATGTTATATTTCTGAAAAAAAGGATTAGCCGATCTGGTATGGTGATTATCAGTTGTGCTGGAATGGACGTGTTCGTGGATGCAAGATAGTGATGAAGTTATAAAGTGATAATGTCTGCTTCTAGAAACAAAGATTTGCTTAGAGCAAGGGGATGATATTCTTCCTAGTCATTTGAGTCAGTAGGATGAATGTAAAAATCTTGTTTTTGTCAGTTTAATTTCTCCAAGTCTTTTGAGTTCCTAATATCATGACAGGAATGGCCCCATTCCTAAGTCAAAGTATGATTCAAGTTCATGAAATTAGTATTGTTTCAGTCTTTGATGTTAGACAGAAGTGCTCTTTGTAGCACCTGCAGTGTGCCCAGAAATGACTCCTTCTACAATTCATAGAGAGTTACATGTACCGGTACCGTATTTATTTATTTATTTATTTGACATTTGTTGACTGAGATTTTCAGTGGAGGAAGGGGAGAAAAGCTCCACAGTCACAAATAACACAAGTAACATGTTCACAGTACAAGTTTAGTAGGTACAAAGAAAAATATTCTCAATACAAGTTAAGCAAGTAAAAAAGTTCAACATACATTAACATACAAAAAAAACTATACAAGTTTATAAGGCAATATCAATTATTGTGCTAGTAAGGTTAGAGCAAATGAGCCTTGCTAGACTAAGATACAGTAATCATGAATAGAAGTATGCACAGTTAAAGGATTCACAGGTGTCTCATACTGGCAGTATGTGGTTTAGGTAAAAGAAGGCATTTCAGATATGTAGACAGTACAGAGGAAGATGGGTACAACAAGGTGGCAGATAAAGATTCAGGGGTTATGAACAGGATAAAATTTAAATTATGTAGAATAATAGTAAGAAACAGAAAGTTATATTCGGTAGAATAGTTGTAGCAAAGGAGGAAGTAAGAAGAAGAAAAAGGGAGGGAAGTAAAAAAGCTGGAGTGGAAGAGAGGGAACAGATTCAAGTGGGATGATTGAGTGACAAACCCAGGTGGTGTGCAGGTAATTTCTGAGAATTTTCTTGAAATCATTAGAATGAGAAATGTTTCTGAGGGCAGTGGGAAGATTATTCCAAGAGAGGGCTGGAAGGTAGCTGTAAAGGTTTTGTCCAATTGATTTTTTAGATTTGTGGATTTTGATTTTTTAGATTTATGGATCTGTAAAAGACATTGGTCTGAGCTTCTAAGAGAGCGTTTTGGGTTATAGAGGGTGATAAGAGTGGATAAGCTGGGGCAGGAGGTGGGCTTATTTAGAATAGCGTGGATAATTAGAAGTTGAGTAAGTAAGAGTTGGTTAGGAAACTCTAGCCAGTTATGTGTTTGGCGACCAAGACAGTGGTGAGATTTTGGTGGGAGATTGGCTGCAAATTGAGCTACTTTGTTGTCGGTGGTTTTGAGTTTGGACAATAGAATGGCCTGTAACTTAGTTAAGATTTGAGAGCTGTAGAAGAGGTAGGGGAGAAAATGGACTTGGTTAAGTGAGATTCTGGAGCTGGGAATAAGGAACATTTTGTTTCTACATAGTAGGCCAAGTTTTTGGTGTTTTTTTATATGGTGGTGTACATGGAGGTCAAATTTAAGTTGGCCATTGATAATTACTCCGAGAAGCTTTGTGTGGAGTTCAACTAAGATGTAAGTGCTGTTAAAAGAGGTGATAGTGAATGAGTATTTAAGATGGTAGAGAGATTTATGTAGGAATAGGAAAGGTTTTGTCTTTTTAGGGTTTAGTATGAGTTGGTTGTTAGTGAACCAAGATTCAGTGAGGTTAAAGGAGGTTTGTGTCAGAGTGAGTTGATCAGAAGGGTTGCCTGCAACTGTGATTATAGTAGAGTCATCCTCGTACTGTATGAGGGATGACTGTGGACAGGATGTGTGCAGTTAGTTAGTAAAGATGTTAAAGAGAAGCCAGCCTAGTATGTGGAACTCCCATTTTTATGGGGAAAGGAGATAGAGCAGAGAGCCATTTAACAGATAGCTGGAAAACCAGGAGGTAGCAGGTGGAGATAGATTTAATTGGGAAAGTTTGGAGAGGAGGACTGAGTGGGAGAAAGTGTCAAAGGCTTTGGGGAGATCTAAGAAGAGGTAGGACACTATTATTAGTGTCTCTACCTAGGGAGATGGAGTTAGTAAAAGAGATGAGAGCGGTAGAGGTACTATGTTGGAGGCAAAAACCATGCTAGGTAGAAGTGCGTATGTTATTTTTAGTAAGATAAGCCAGGAGTAATTTATGGATGCAGTTCTCAAGGATTTTGGACAGGGGAGAGAGTATGGCTATAGGGTGATAATTAGAGAGCTCTACAGAGATTCCACCTTTGTAGATAGGTGTGATGTAGAATTTCTTCCAGAGAGTAGGGACAGTTGATTCTTTGACTGAGTGGTTTATGAGAATGGAGACTGGATAAGCCATGGAGTTAGCAGCTACCTTTAGGAAGAGAGGTGGCAAGTTATCAGCAGATGGGTGACAAGGTTTAAACTTGAGAAGAAGATTTTTAATATAGGTAGTAGGGATTGGACTTAGTGAGAAAGAGTGATTTTGCAGTTGGGAGGTAGTGGGTGGTGAGGGATTAGTTGGGTTAGAAGTTGGTATAAGTTTGCTGATAGTATCAATAAAGTAAGAACTGAAGACAGAAGCAGTTACATGGGGTTAATTATTGGGGCAGGGGGTAGGAGTAGATGGATAACCGGGGTGGAGAATTTGGTTAACAGTATTCCAGAATTTTTTGGGATTGCTATGTTGTGAAGTTAGGGGGTGTGTGGTAGAAGTCTTTTTTTTTGTCATTTTTAATATGTTTTTTGGCAAGGTTTCTGTGCTCCCTATATTTTTGGAAGTGTGTGAGATTTTGTGTTTCTCCAGAGTTTCCATGCAGAGTTTCTTTTTAGGATGAGAGACTGGGTAGTCATGGTGAGCCAGGGAGAATAACGTGATTTGATTTTGACTATTCTGGAGAGAGCTATGGAGTTAACAGTGTTAAGGAAGATGAGTTAAATTGAAGAATGGCTTTGTCAAGAGGTAGGTGATAGAGAAGGTATCAGTCAATTGTGGAGAGATAGTTGTTGAATGTTTCAGGGTTAAGGTTGGTAGGCTTATGGCATTCCCTGAACTTATGTGGCCTGGTGAGGTGGGGGAATATTGTTAGACATGTATAGAAGAGTGATCACTGATTGAGTCAGGTAGGGATTCAAGGTGGTGATAGAGGTTAGGATGGGAGACAGGAATCTTGTCAAGGGTGGAAAATATGTTATTGAGTCTGTGGAGAAAAGTTGGTGTAGGGATAAGTTGTATGTAGCCATAAAGGTCCATGGTGGTAGTAGAGGAGTTAAAGGTGAGGGCAAGCCAATTGATATTAACATCACCCAGTATGAGAGTTTAATTAGGTATACTGTTAGCAAGCCAGTGAAGGATCTGTTCCAGTAAGGGTATGTTGTCTCCAGGGAGTATGTAGATGGCAGCTATTGTAAGGATTTTATGTTTGTTTAGTTTGCAGTTGGGGATGATGAATTCAGCTGGGAGAAAAGAAGGGGGTGGGTTGCTTAAGGGGGTTAAGGTTAGAAGGTCAGAGTATATAAAGGCTACACCTCCACCATTTTTGTGTATTTTGCCGTGGTGTAAGATGTTATAGCCAGATGGGAGGAATTCATTGTCAGTGTTATGAGGTTTCAAACAAGTTTATGAAAGAGTGATTATATTAGGAGAGTATTGTGCTGTCCAGGAGTAGAATTCTGATGTCTTATTGAGGATACTGTGGATATTGATGGAATACAGAGAGAGATGTTTAAAACCTGTACTTGTTGCTTGCAGGGGTGAGAGCATAACATTGTTGGGAATTGAGGAGCTATTGTGTGGACCTGGGTTAGGGTAAATATCACCTGTGAGCTGAAGAGTGGAATGGAGATATAGCAGATGTGGAACAGTGGAGTAGGACAGTAGGAATCTCAGTTTGTGTTTATGTTGTAAGGGGGATTTTGGACAAAGGTGGCTCTTGGGGAAAGTGTGTTCTTTGCAGGAAAAGAGGGTAGGTGCTATGTGAGTGGAGAAGTGGTTGGTAATGTTGATATTGTTGGAAGAGATAGGTGAATAAGGGAGTAGATTTAGTTGAGTGTGATAGGAGATGAGATAAGATAGCAGAGGTAGAAGAAAGGTAAAAAGGAGACAGAGGAACTTAATGTTAATTAAGAAGTTAGAATGCAAGGTAGATGTGTGTGGAAAGGGAAAAAAGTTGACTGGTATAAGAATATGTGAGGGGGATGGGAGCAGTCGGTACTGGAGGGAGGTATGAGTTAGAGAGTGTAGGATGGTAGGAGGGGCCTAGGGAGGAGGGGTTAGAAGTGGTTGGGTGATTTGGAGGGATATGGTAGTGTGTAGGAGGTGGGGTATTGCTTGGTTAGCTATAAAAGAAATTGATGCAGGGGTGGGAGGGAATGGGGTTTAGGGTAGGGGAGCTGACTGAGTCCTAGTGCAAGGGTGACTGGAGTGGGCTGAGCCTCGAAATGGCTATGTGCAAGAAAAAAAAAATCAGGCTTTTATAGCAGGCCGGAGAGGTGGAAGCCAAAAGTAAGAGGGGAAGAGGGTAGAGGGAGCAAGAAGAAAGTGAGGAGATAGTAATGGGGAAAACTATACAGTTAAATGATTTACAAAATGTAGGTGTTCCTATCTAGATAAGACTGTAAATTATTTTTTATGACACCCATTCCTCTTTACTGTTGGAACTATCTGGGTATCCTTCTTCTACATTGCCCTCATTTCTGCCTACAAAACCTTGTATTTTATAACTTTGTGTCTCTCCGTATGCAGGATACTATAATGACTGACTCAATGCCACTTTTGTCTTCTTTTCATGGACTACTATATCTGGTTTTCTCGCATCTGTTTTTAAACTGTTGGAAATGGGTGCTCCCATGTGATATAAACTTCTTCATTCTCTGTAATGCTTTGCGGCTCCTGTTTCCAATGCTTTTCAGCTACCTCAATATTGTAACATTTGCACAATCACCAGTGCAACAGTCTTGACACATTATTATGCCTCTCAGTATACAGGGCCTCTGCCATTAGTATATCACACACAGCAACAAGATATGTATTTGTCTATTCCTCCTACATGTTCAATGGACTTTGTAAACCAACATGTATGTAGTCCACTATCCTGGGCCACTAATTTCAACCTTTCATCTTTTGGTTTAAATTCACCTCTCCTTAACCATTCCTGCATCAGATCCTGATTGACATGAAGTTGCTCCAGGAGTTTTCTGTACTTGCAACTTTATTTATGTCTTTTCTACTTTTCTTGCCTTCTTATCTGATCCTTCTCCTTATATTCTTTCTTTTGTTTTTTGGCACATTTCATTGCTGCCTAATTTTTGTCTGCTTCTGGTTTGGTTTCCATTCCCTTGACACTGATATGCTTCTGCTAAACTAAGTAGGAAAGTCATCTTAGATTTGTTCTTTTCATGTTTTAAAACTTTCACTATGTTTGGACCTGATGAGTTCAGCAGATATGTATGCAATCCTGTGATTGCAGATCTATATATGTAATCAATTTCAAGGAGGCCCATACCTTCTTCAGAAGGAGGGATATATGCTATACACTGATTTTTAGATATGTGATAAGCATGAAGCATTTTTCTTGTTTTCTTGTCCAACTGATCCAATACCTTTTCAGGACAGTCGATCACCTCAAAACTGTAAGTTAGAACAGAAAGAACAAATTGGTTTATAGCTTGAACTTTGTTTCTAGATGTCAGGGCTGTTTTTAGTATTAATTTTAGTCTTTTAAAATATTCCTTACTGTGTTTTGTTTACATTTGTTCTTATTGTCAATCCTTCATCAATTCCCAAATATTTATAAACTCTGTCCTGCTCAAGTTCATTTATATAACATTCTTGTCCCAAATAGATATCATCTTGGTGCTGAAGATTTCCTGTTTTAAATATTGCTTTTGCACATTTATCCACACCAAATGACATCCTGATATAATCTGAGAATGTTTTGACCACTTCCAGTTGTGCTTTCAGCTCCTCATCTGATGAACTATACAATTTTAAATCATCCGCAAAAAGATGAGAAGTCTTTACATTTTGCTGTTGTCCAGGAGCTGAATTATAACCATAACCTAATCTGTTAAGTAGACAGTTTAATGGGTTAGGGGCAAGACAAATAAAGCTGTGGTGACAAAGAGTCAACCTGGAATGTCCCCTTTGAATTTATATCCCTGGAATAACAATTTGTCCTTTATCATGTCTTAGCTGCAAAGTGGTTTGCCACTGTTTCATAGTCACTGTAATGTAATCAGTCAGTGTAGGGTGTACCTTATACATCTGTAAGCACTCCTTTATCTATGGATGTGGGATGCTGTCAAATGCTTTTTTGTAATCTATCCATGCCATGCTTGATTCTTCCCCTTTTCATACTTCTCCATTATGTCTTTATTTAACAACAAATCATCCTTTGTTCAATATGACTTTCCTTTGTTACCTTTTTGTTATATTGCCATGATTGATTTTTCTTCTAAATGACAATAAACTGTGTCACCATCAGTTCCAGTACATAGTTTATACATTGTCGGAAAGACAGTTATTGGTCTATAGTTTTTAGGATAGTTTGCAGGTTCACCCTTAATGAGAAGTGTGATGCCCATGCACTAGCCCAGCAATCAAGGAGCCTCAATCCTCACCACTAGCACCAGTGAGGGTCGTCCATATAGGAAAAGGATAACAAATGCACCCACACAGTAAAGTACAATTTCCCTTAAGAGCACACAGAGATCACAGCCAGTCTGGGTCTGGTTTCTCCCTTTCTTTCCAGATCCCCAATAAGACTCCCCACTGGCACAGTTATAGGATCCAGATCTCAGCCTAGTGGGCAAGCTAAAACCTCCAACACCCTCTATGTCCAACCAGTGCTTTGTGTCCCTGCCCAAGTAGCTGACACACACACACTTTGAGATAAGAATTTATACAACCATACAGACACTTCTGGGGAAGGCTGGCACAGGTTCTCCAGCTGTGCCCCTTTTACCCAGACTATACGATAGAAATCACTGCCACCACCCAGCTAATATTTATCAGCTACTCAAAGGCCCTTATAAAAGGGTGTCCAGTTATTACTCTGCAATATTATTATCCAAATGGTAAGTGTGACTGAACAGCAAAGCTTATTTGGAGTGACTTGGTACAGTATCACTATATATATGCAATGTACTCTAGAGCTTAAATTATCTCTATACAAAACAGCCACGTTTGAAAGGTTTAAAAATATTTAATAATAAATAATAAAAACACAAGACAATATTTCTTACTACACAGTGCTAGTCAAGCATTCAGAGATCACAGAGAAATGTTTAAAACAATACCATAGAAGAGTTCTGACATCGCAGAAAAACACTTAGTCTAACCTTCCTAATTCCTAGCTATTTCTAAGAGAAAGACTAAAGGCTAAGATCATATTTACATATAGATGCAAGCAGTGCTGGTGATGTTGGATGTTCTCAAGACAAATGCTCGAATGCTATCATTGTTTCTGTCCTTACATTGATAACACAGTACCACTGATTCATTTCAGATTACATCATTTCTTTCTGGCTCCCAGGCTAACAGATTCTCAAAGGTTAATAGCCCCTGATCTTGCAGCTGGTCAGGAAGCCAGAACAATAAAAGAATTTATACATGCAAATTCTAGCAATTAACTCTGGTCTCAAGAAAATAGCCAGAATTCCTTCATCCAGACATATCGTCTCCAAGCCTTGATATCAAAAAATTGACTTATTAGCTTTGTTACAGCAGAGTGCACTGTTGTTACATTTTTACAGTTCCACACTTAACACCATTTTTCCCATTTAAGACAACAAGACTGTGGCTTATATTAATATTTACAAATGACAGAATTATCTACAAAATTCTATCTGGCTAGGCTGGCAGCCTTCACCTATCTTCACAAGAAGTATTGTTTTTCCTGTTGTTAACCAGGCTGATGTGTGTTTGGGGCACACATATGAGTAGTTCTTACTCAAGGCTAAATCTTTGTGTAATGATGTTAATACTTTTAGGCAGAAGTTAGGCACTGCAGCTAGGCCTGGGGCTTTCCATTTAGGAGCTTTTCTTGATTTTGTTTAAATTTTTCTGGATGTTACTTCATCCCATTTCATATCCAGGATATTTGAACTTCTTACTGTTTCTTTTACTTCTTGCTATTCAGTATCTATATTATGTTCCACGTGGTCTTCATAGATATTTCTCCAAAATGTGTCTATTTCTTCTTTTATTGTGATGTTTTTATTCCTTTTACTTTGTTTCCCAGTTCTGTATAAAACTTTTTTGGATCATCAATGAATTGCTTAATTTGTACTTTTCCTATATATTTATCTGCATATCTTCTTAAGTTTTTCTGCATGTGCTGATATATTTAGTTTATTATTTACCATAGTACATGATAGATCCTGGTTCTAATACTGCACATTGCTTTTATCATGTCTATCTTTCTAAGCACTTTTGTTGATTTGTTCCCACTTCTGTACTGTTCTAACAGTGAAACCTTTTGTTTTATCTGCTTTATAGATTTCTCTGTTCAATACCTCCATGATGGCATTTGATTTCTTCCCTTCCTTTCCCATAGAGCCCTGTATTTCTGTGATAAAACTTTGTCTGTTTTTTATTTTGCTGCACAGTAATATATCCTATTTACTTCTGTTATATCATGTGAATTTATTTTAAAAGTCTTGATTACTGTATTCATTCATTTTATCATACCTCTAACATTTGAGGTCTTATTGGCTTTCTGTAATCTATTTGTTTCATCAGTCTTAATATGTCTATCCATCTCTATACTTCTGCACTGAAGGCACATTCTTTATTCTCCTTTTCCTGCAAGCATTCTACAGAAAGTTCCACAACATTTTTCTGTGATATATTCTCTTCAGCTGCATCCTCTGTCATCTATTGCTCTTTCAAATAGGAATCTACTGGCCTATCACTGCACAATATTGACAGCATCAGAGTTGCCACTGTTTCCTGTTCCTTCCCTTGCTGTACAACTCCAACTGAACTTTTGTACTGGTTTCCTATTGAAGACTCCAGAGTATCTTTTTGTGGCAAGTGATCAGATGCTTCCCATTTCACCTGTTTTTCCTTACTTTAGGGACTCACTGTTCCATCATGTTGTGACATTACCAGAGATGGATTTTCTACACTAAATCCTTCACTTCACAGGTAATCCATAACTTCAGTTTCTATTTAACCTCTCTATTACTAATCTTCTTTTCTGCTTTCCCCCTTTGTTTTCTTATTTTTTGTATTGTAAAAATTTCCATATCCAGATGCCTTTGCCTATATTTATCTTCAAATATCTTTGGTAATGCTTTTTTGTATTGATTCATTTTAATTTCTCAGATTACCCTCTTATTGCAATTATCCAAATAGAGTTCAGAGGACTACTTCATAGATTTCCTCACAAGAAACAATATGCCCTTCTCCAGCATCCAGTTTAAACCAAAGCACACATTGCTTCTAAACCTAGTATCCGTAAACATGACATGGTTACCTAATGATGGGCAATACTGAGCTCAATTCCAAAAGACTTGTTCTCAGTGTAAGTAACTTAGTGTGGTATAAGCCTGCTTTACAGAGAGATCTTACACCAGAGTGGGTCTCTTACAATGAGAGCAAGTCTTTTTAGGATAATTGCACTGGTGTAACAAGAGTTTGTGCTGCCCTGGGCTGCCTGCTGCCCCTCCTCCTCACAAAATCATGGTCAAATCCCCCCCCCCCCCACAGGCATTCCAGTGTCCCATTACTTGGCTATTTCTCCCCATTTACTTCTACAGTGGTTATTTGGATTTTATTTAAAACTTTTATTTTAAAATTTATAGTACAAACACTGATAGGCATCTGTTGAATAAAGCAATACAGTTTGACAATGAAAACATACTTAGCATTAAAACTTCTCTGCCCTTGAAACTCACATTCATTGAAACAGCATTGAAACCCCCATTCAAAGAAAATGCATCTGGCCAGTGGAGGAAAACGTTTACCCTTTCCAAATCATACATATTTAGGAACTTGCAAACACTTTCCTGATTATTTTAAATTAATATTCCTTGTATAACACATCACACTTGTTAGAGCGTGTTTTAACTTTATTATTTTGAACATTTTTCCATTAAGCAATGAAACAAAATGTATGAACCAATAATGACAAAACTGTGCAGTTCAGAACATTTCCATCATAAAAGTCTACTCAAACTTCTGTCATTACAATCCACAATAGCAGTAAATATGCACAATCTCTGCAGAAGTAAAAGTCATCTAAATAATTCAACATTAAAGAGATCTGTAACTAATGAAGATGTTGCTGCTAGCAAACAACTGTAGGTTTCATTGTTTCATCTACAAATAAAGTGCCTGTTGCCCTTTAAGAATAAACTGCCTATGTTACATTAAAAAAATATAAGCTAGTAATATTGCAATAGGGAGTAGATGGCAAACTGATAACAGGTTCATAGTAACTAGGTATCTCCTCCAAAGGATGACATTCACAGTACTGCAGCATCCACTCCCTTTAAAGTACAGCACAGTACTGTATCAGTAATCCATCTACATACCATGGGAGTAGAACCCACAGCCTTCTACATCAAAAACAAGTATTGTATCTGTTGTGCTACTAACAATGCAAACACATACAGCATATGCAGCACTAAACTTCTCTTCCCCTGAAACTCTCAGCTCCTTGTAAAATCCACTTGACACTCAACTAAGTCTCTCAACTTTCCAGCACAAGAAATCTAGAAAAAGCTAAAATTTATTTGGGGAGAGGGCAAATGCCCAAAACCAGGGACACATTTTAAACATTGCTTGTATAATCTTAGAAAGTTGCTAGAATAAAGTGTTTTGTGTTACCATGCATTCCGTGAAAGATAGGAAGACTGAAACTTAAATGGCTGTCATACTTTAGTGAAGACATTTCTCACTGATTTGCCAGAAAACCACAAATTTTAAGAGGAACAGACCAAAAGTATTAGCCAAACATTCCAGACATTCTGTGAAAATCTGGACAGTTGAGAGCTTGAATCACAAGTGTGGGTAATCTGGACAGTTGAGAGCTTGAATCACAAGTGGTGGTATAGGTAGACAATTCAGGCTCTTATTTCTTGTACCTAAGGTACAGGGCAGGGTTTAAGCCTGAGTAACACTAACCACCAGGTATACCTAACTGGGGCATTTCACACACACACACACACACACACACACACACACACACACACACACACACACACACACACACACACACACACACACACACACACCAATTAGAAACATGCTAGGGCTGCTAGCCTTTGAGTGAACTTTGATATTTCTCCAAGCTGATACAGGGCTTATGTCTTTTCAATTCAACATTAGCCTGATAGAGGATTGGAAACAGGACAGTAGGTCGCTAAGCTCAATTTCTCCCCTCAGACGGTATCCTGCTTGAGGCCTGAGAAATTAATTTAAAGAGGGACTGGAGAAGTGGCCAAAGCTAGATATTATATTTAAAATACAATTACTTTTTCATTGCAGAAAAATGATGCTCAAATGTCATGTAAAGGTGTGTCCGTGTTTGTACAGAGTATCCTCTCTTATATAATGTGCTGAAAATCTGTGAATCTGACCTGTTCCATAGGTTCATAGATTCATAGGTGTGTACTAGGCTAATGGCCCTGCCTGGGGCCTTTACAAGCCTAGCCCATAGGATTACCCTGGCATTGTGCACCTGACATTAGTTCCCAGTGCCTCTGTCGAGTAGAGCCACTGGAGTGATCCCCACGGTGAATTTTTTATTTTCCATCCACTCATCAAGACTTGAAGAGGGCCAGTGAGGTACTCTGTTTGACATGTACGGAAAGTCTGTTCCATAGCATGGGCAGTCTCTGGGTTATGAACCTGTCCCTCCAGCAATTTCTGTTGATTGTGGTAATGAGGTAGAGGTCTCTGGAGCATGTGGTGTGGAGGGATTGGGATTTCTTTAAATGTAGTATTTCTAACAGAGCTGGGTCAGACATGGCTTTGTAAGTCAAGCAGAGATCGCCTCTAAGTAGGCGATATGAGACAGAGAATAGTTGGAGTTTTTTGAGTCTGTCTGTATAGGACAAGTGTTTAAGGCATAGGATCCTCTTTGTGAGGTACTTTTGTGGCCTCTCCAGTTGTTGCAGGTGTCTAGTGAGGTACACGCCAAATGGGGTAGTGTACTCGATGACTGGCCTAATGAGGGAAGAGTAGAGGGAGACAATGACCTCTTTCTTCCTGGATGCAAACCCTTAGTAATGAGATGTGCCACATAGAAGGACTTCCTGACCACAGTGGCAATGTGGTGGTCAAAAGAGAGTTGCTGTCAACCTGTGTTCTCAGATCTCTTATAACACCTTCTGTGTTCAGTGGACTACCATCAATGTGGTAAATCATGGGAACTTGTTTTTTCCCAAAGGGGATGATGACACATTTTTTGGCATTGAGCTTAAGACCATGGTTCTGACACCAGTCATTGGTTTTGGTGAGGCCTTTCTGTAGGATGTCAACATCACTTGGGGAGTTAATAATAGCTCCCAACTTGCAATCGTCTGCAAACTTTGTCAGCCAGAGTCCCTTTATGTTGCCCTGGACTTCAGAGATGTAGATACCAAACAAGAGAGGACCCAGAACCGAACCCTGTGGTACTCCACTCATGACTGGCCGGCAGTCTGACTTGGAGTAAGCTACTTTCACACTGCAGGTTCTATCTGTGAGCCAGTTTGCAACCCACCTAGTGATATACAGGTTGATGACTAGCTTAGTGAGTTTTTCTGTGATTCCTTAGTGGGGAATGGTATCAAAGGCCTTGGCCAGATCAAGGTAGGCTGTACATATAGGCACATTAGTTTGTCTATGGTTCATAAAATGTAAGAATTAAGGCAGCATCTGGGAATGATCTGAAAATTTAATGGGTAAGGGATAATAGTTTGTTTTACAGAAATGACTGCATGTACTAAAATTGGACTAAATGATGAATACTGTCCAATAATTCAGCTTGGAATTGGCATAATGGTTAAGGTGTTTACCTCACAGACACAGAGTCCAGGGTTTAATTCTCACCTTTGAGGAGAAATTGGCTACGCTTGAAATGGCCCTGAAAGGCAGCTAGCATAGTACTTACAGATGAATCTATGGTATTTACTAGTGTCTGTGAAAAATAATGCAATATCATCTGTAATTAGCAAGCTTTCATCAGTTTGGTGACACTTCATTCGATTGTAATGATTGTGCCAAGGGTAGTGCCACTCCAAGAAACAGGGGTAGGAGGGACGTTACTCGTTTGGTGCCTCTTATCTTGAACTTATCTGAGATAAAAGGACCTTGCTTGATAAACAGCTGTATCTTCTAGAATTTGAAATAATTAGACTAGGAAATTAAAGGATGATAACAATTTAGAAGACATAGGTCAATCTAACGGAATGAAATGCTTTCTCATCAGCATTTGTGCATACAGACCAGTGATCTGTCATTCTGTGCTGCCTACAACATAATGAACATTTTTTTTCTTAGCATTATACTATATTTTTCTTCTGGTTGTAAAGCCACACTGGTCAGGAAGTAACAGGAATGGAAACAGCTATTTTAATCATAGCAATGCATAAAGTCATGTCAGTTAAAAAGTCCATCTTGAAAAGATAAATTAGCCTGGAAACATCGCATTGGTTTGGTCCTGAGATGGGTGTGGGTAGCATTTGATTGTCAGATACTTTCTAGGAAGCGAGCTTTGTTGCTATAGTGTATTCAGCTACTTTCTAGGAAGAGAATGAGCTGTATTGCTATAGTGTATCACATGTGGAAAGCATTAGATGTAAAAACTTAAACTGGCATGCACATTTGTAGAAGTATGACAGGAAACCATCTGGTCCTGGGACTCTGAAAGTATATCACTTGCATGCAGCTTGCTGTAGATCATTTCCAGAAATCTGTATCATTAATATGGTACTTTGATCTGTAGTTAAGCTGTAGAATAGTGAGCGAATGATTTGTTCAGTGCTTGGAGAATAATTTTCACCACAGGGCCTGCTGCACTAATAATGCAGACTATGAAATACATAAATATCGAATACATCCATGCATACATATATGGGTCCCTGTCTTTCCATTTTTTTTTCTAGTTTGATGTAATAAAGTTTGATGCTGTATGCTTTGAACCTTTGTGCATTTGATGTAGCAATAGATCCATGATTTCATCTGTTTAATTGAACAGGCCCAGCACAGATGTCTGTTTGCTCAACATCATTTGGTTAGCAGAAAAACATGGCAACATGTGTGGGCTATCGACACTCCCTTGGTAAAGGAATGTGCTTTTTTTCCCCGAGAGATTGTGTGATCTGGGAGTTAGCATATAGATATATAATTAGCAGGGAATGTAAGGGTGCAGTCTATTACATAATGGGGTATAGTGGAGCTTGCCCTCTGCATTCGCCACATCCGAGGTTAATCCCTGTAGTATGCACAGTAGCTGTCAACATTCCATTTTTCAGTGTTTTGATGTTGATTTTACAGACATAGATCTTGTGTCCGTTTGAAAAAAATGGACATACATATATATATATATATACACACACACACACACACACACACACACACACACACACACGTGTGTGTGTGTGTGTGTGTGTGTGTGTGTGTGTGTGTGTGTGTGTGTGTGTGTGTGTGTGTGTGTGTGTGCGTGTGTGTGTGTGTGTGTGTGTGTGTGTGTGTGTGTGTGTGTGTGTGTGTGTGTGTGTGTGTGTGTGTGTGTGTGTGTGTGTGTGTGTGTGTGTGTGTGTGTGTGTGTGTGTGTGTGTGTGTGTGTGTGTGTGTGTGTGTGTGTGTGTGTGTGTGTGTGTGTGTGTGTGTGTGTGTGTGTGTGTGTGTGCATGCAGTTATCCTTTTTCTTCCCAATCTCTATTAGCCACCCTCTAATCCAGTCAATTCACGTGCTCCTGACAGGGTAGGAGCTGATCACAAGACAGAGTCATCAGGGTTTTCTCATTGAACTCTATCCATCTCAATCACCCATGACAACTGATGGTTTTGGCCTGCAGTAATTGGCTTCCAGACATGCTGATTATGATTCATGCCCAGCTCCAGCAACAGGGTGTGCTACCTGGCTTGTGGGTTGCTGATCTCTTAGACCTGCTGCTGGCCTAGCTAAAATACAACAAGATCTGGTTAGGTGTTAGTACAAAAGCAGGTCAAATTGCCCACCTCACCCCCTTCCCACATGGGAGAGCCTGTGTTGGATACTTATTCCATCCTTTTTCATCAGCTCCACCAGTGCTCAAGCCACCTGGTCCCAAATTGCCTGGGTCATAATTAAGGCTTCAACCCCTGTCTGACACAGCTGGTGTTTCAACGTATCATCTTGGTTATCATCTGGAGCATTTCTCCCTGGGCCTCCACTGAAAACAGGCTCTGTGGAACCTAGTCGGACTTTCCCAGTCAACAAATGATAAATAAAAAAATAAATAAATAAAAAGTTACTGTCAACAAGCTGTGTATTTGGGTTTAGGATGTCTTCCTGCTGAATTTTAGCCTTTTAAGTCTTTGATGATGAAACTTTTTTTCAGGTGAGTTTGTCTCAGTGTATACAGGAGGTAGACTATGGAAAGTAGTTACAATGATGGATAAGCTCTCATTATCACTGGTACAGTATACAATGAGACCAGGTTTTCAGTCTAACTTGTAAAAATGTCACATGTCCTCGT
Source organism: Protopterus annectens (assembly GCF_019279795.1). Lineage (NCBI taxonomy): Eukaryota > Metazoa > Chordata > Ceratodontiformes > Protopteridae > Protopterus > Protopterus annectens. The sequence continues at coordinate 523,489,334 of NC_056734.1, forward strand.
ACAAGAATGTGGAGTGCACCTCAGTATCACTTGCTCCTGGAATCCCTGTATAACTGGAACTATGGTTGTGTTTATCTGAGTAAGATGAATAGTGGGGATTGCCTCCACTGAGCAGAGGGGAGGACGTGAGGTGTAGGTTAAAGTAATGTTATTTGTGATGGCAATGGTATACGTCTCTGACAATACATCAGTGGATAGTCTATAGCAGACAGAAGCAGATGTGGGGAAAAACATCTGTCTTCTGCATTTGTGTGATCAGTTAATATGACCAGAATGCTAATGCATAGAGAGCAATAAGAATATGTTGTATTCTAGTCCTACGTGTATAATCTTAAGGTGAAAGGTCATGAAGTTAAGCAGTGTTCCCACCAATAGATTTTGAGCATCTAGATAATTAGTTAAATTTTCCATCAGGAATAAAGTAACTTTGAATATAGAGCCATTCCAACAGATGGCTAAATACTGTTTTTGTGTTTAGCTCCCCCCTCTGGAAACAAACATTTAGTATTGTGAAGTAATTTATAGTTTGATGGTTTGTCCCTGCTGTGCATTGGCTATAGACTGTTATAATTAAAGCCTGTTTTGAGGAAAACATGGTTATTAGTAAATAGAATTGTCACTCCGTTATTTTTTTATACTTTAGACTGACAGGGTGAAGAGACGTTTGGTGTTGCTAGTGTTAGTCAGAGCTGGATCGTGGTCAAATAGGGTCCTAGGCAGAGTACTTGAAGAGCCACCCCTGCAGTCATTCTGGTGTCCTATTACTCTTCGTGTCTCCCCCACTTACCATAAGCATTGTTCAAAACTGTCAGCGTACATACGATTTTCTTCTTTACCTTTGAAATGAAGACAGAAATGTGAGTTTAACTTAAAATGATGTATTTAATTTGCCTTTGCTGACTAGGTTAGTCCACTAGGTTAGTAGCCTCTTTTCAGGGGAGACACTTGGTAGTCTTTATACTACTATGGGAAATTCGGCCAGAGCATCAGTGAACTCTTTACTACTCTTTTTTTTAAGCATACCTTGGCCCCTGGGCTGTTTTGTACTTTTGAACATTTTTTTTCTATTAAGCAGTGAAACAAAATGTATGAACCAAGAAATGACATAAGTACCCATTTCAGAAAATTTCACCCAACTATAGTGACTAACTGTAACCAAAGGGTCATACCTCTCAAGTGTGCTGATTTTCACCTCATTATTTTTGTCTAGTCCTTATAAAATGTGTGCTTTTCTGACAAATCATTGACAACTGAAGTCGCTAAATAATGACAGATATTTGAGAGATATTTGAGTTTTAATCATCATACCTTTCAGAAAATGCATGATAAAACAAAGCCTGTTATTCTTTCAAAGTTTATAAGAGCAATATTTAAAACAATTGCTCCTATTTTTGGGCCTTTGCACCTCCACTGTTTATGGCCTTGTCCAGATTTCTTGCATTGAGAGGCATGGGAGTTGGTGTAGAGGATTAAGGCTCTTGTTCCTTGTAGCTAAGGTACAGGGTTTGAGCCTGTGTAAGTTTGTGCAGTAATTAACTAAGCAGCCTTCCCTAACTAGGGCATTACACACAAAAAATTCAGATTATTTTGTTATTCTGTTCCAGTTGTAAAAATCTGCTGTAGTTCTTAAAATTAACACACACACTACCTGTGAGCTGTTGTTCTGCTCCACAGTTCAAGAAACCTTGGCTGCTGCAAGCTAATCCATAACACCACCTACTAATTCATGTGTTTGTCTTAAAGCAGACGCATGCAGAGCAACAATCCTCCAGTGTGAATCAAATCTTGTGCACTTTTACGCTCTCAGTATTGTATGTGCATGCATCTTTACACAGACACACACAAAGCAACATTGAGATACGATGTATGGAAACTTTTTTTTAATTAAAGTAATGTTGTAGCTGGCAGCCAGGCCCCCTACCCCAGCCAGTGGACCCTAATCAGTTGCCTAGGTCCCCTTGTGCTGGATCCCACTCTGGCGGTAGCTAGCTGTTCTACAAAAATGCTAAATCAAGACTGAACTCCTTTAACAGGGAAGACTCACCATTTTGCAGCAACATCCATTAATGGCCAAAGAGTGTTCAAAGGGCTTTTTAATACATTGATATAAAGTAATGATCAAATTAAAGTATGCATTTGAAATGCAGAATAATGAACCATAACAAGCTGTATTTAACATTACTAAAACTGATCCAGGTAGCCCATTGAAGGCAGAGAGTGAAAATACAAACAAAAATACAAATTCAAAATTTTAAATAAAATGTTTTACATGTTGTAGCAAGTGTGTAAAGCAGAACATTAAGAAAAGAAACAGAACATACAATCACCAAGGCAGTGAAGGTAGAGTACCCATGGCACAGTTAAAAATAGTAATTCATCATCATTCAAGTTGTTTAAAAGTAAGCATCTGACATATCTATTTAAGAAACCTGACTCTTCTAATAAAATAACATATTGTCTAAATATACATATGTTTTATTACAAAAGCCTTTTGTGCTACAGTTTACATTTACCTGTATACCTACATACCTGAAGTGTAGCCTGAACTAATATCTAGCATAGTGCGAATGTAGGCTGCTTATTATGTATTCCTTGTAACAGAAAACCCTTGGAGTTTCTGAGGTAGATACAGGAGTCCAGATGCTCCTCCTGTTGTAGAGGAACTGTTTTATATTGTGTATGAAATAAAAATTGCCTTCTGCATTGCATTAAGAAGAAAATTAAACAAAGCCGTAAGTGTCCTGAAGATTCGGTTTTGGTGTTTGGATACATGGAAGTGTAATGCTGTAACAAAGAGAGACTGTATATATACATAATCAGAGGCACGAGGTGAGGTCTTAGTGTCTGTTCATACTTACAACTCATTATAGTGATACTGCATCACAATCATTCTGAAGCCCTTAACAGAATGAGTTCATTTGCTCTTACCCCACAGCCATGTAACTCCAAAATGAGTATACTTAACATGGGGGGGGAAAGAGGTACAGCCTCCACTGGGGGTTGATTCACTGCAGGATACGACAGTGTAGCCCCCCCCCCCACATCATGGGTCACAGGAGGTAATATTTTGCTTCATTTTGCTGTTGCAGTTTTGTTTTATTTTTTTTTTTCAGCTTCCTGATTATTTTTCACGTCATGTTTCATTTAAATTTTTATTGTATTGATTAGCAATGCCTTCTATTTCCTTTGGTCTGAAATGAAGATGGCTACTGAAGTGAACTTAGTGCCTTGTTCCTTTCTTACTGGGGATGTCAGAAGAGTTGAGGGTTAGTGATTTGATTTAATCCTGTCTCAATGAAGTTATAATATGCTTGTCAGTGATGAATTTTTCATCCACTGAGATGTGAAAACACATTTCAGATGGTTTGATGATGTGATGGTTAACCTGAATTTGTTTATATTTGATCATTTCTGGTTTAACAGGCTGCCATGAATCTGATCATTTTTCATTCAAGCATGGTTATACAATCTATTTTTCAGTCGCTCTGTCCTTGAAAGGCCTGATCCTCAGCGTGTACTATACACCTGGACTTTCCTTCCCTAGTTAAATTGGACCATGAGTATGTGATATTTGACTTCAAAATCTCCAAAGCCCCTGAAAACAACAAGTGTATTTAAGCACTTCAACCAGGTAAACCTTATACAATTTATAATGTAATCTCAAAATTCAGCTATGACAGTACCAGCTTGGTCACTGACAAAAATGTCAAAAGACAACAGAAAAAACAAGAAAATCAACAGAAGTCAGTTTCACAAAGGAGTTATTTGTACACACTAGACAAACGGATAAAATTAGCAGTTACAACCAGAGGAAACTACAATGGGAAATTCAAAAACAAGCGACACTGATGGTCGAATACTATAAATAAATTTTGCAACAAAAAAACTCCTTAAATTATACAGCATATTTAAAACTCCTCAACACAAGAATATTATAAAAGCATTACTTGGGAACAAAAAACATATTATTAGGACTAGTAAAGCACTCCACAAATTTAGGCTTGCTTCTGAAGCTAAGGATAACTACAAGTCTCTCTTTAGCCATATTAGCAGTCTAAGGAACAATATCCAACAGTGTTCCAATGATCCTAAATGGGACCATCCACTCTAACCAAAAGACATTGGTCACATGGGAAGGAGGGACAGTGTGACTGATATTTCAGGCTTCAGTAGATATGGCATAGAACACATCCAGTATACCCATTTACATAACTATAGCAACCTGATTAATTAACTGTATCTATCTAAATACCTGAGTCTCTTACCTTTCATAAAGAAAGGAGTTGAATTAAAAATGTAGAAGAAGGTTAAAACATAAAAACTAAATCTTAAGTATGTAACACATGGGAAAGAAAATGTGGACATTTTCAGGTGTAAGCATTTGCTAATTATGAAAGAAATGGTCAAATGTATAAGGTTGGTTGCTAAATGAAGGAAATATTTTGCTGAATTTCTTAACAGTAGATTAAATTGGGATAAAAGCATGCAGTTAACTAAATTCTGCTAACAAGGAAGTAACTATCCTATAACATAGGAGCTTTCAATGTAGATAGAATGAACAGATAAAACTGCATAATTAAAGTGTATGGCTTACAGAATCAGGAAGCCATGTTCTGTTTTCTTTATTTTGTTACTGCTATTAGGGAATCAGTGATAAAATGACTTTAACTGAAGAAAGTTAAATCTGGCATTAGAAGCAGGTCATCCATAAATGAGAAAATTAAGCTTTAATCTGTAAAGTCAAATAAAATTAGGAAGAGAAGTGGAAGTGGTGCTACTGCGGTAAAACAAAACCTTAAAGGATTGTAGCTGAATCTTTGCTTGTATAGTATTAATCTTTTATATAATCAAATACAGAATTTACTCGTTATATATGTTTGTGATATCAGCACGTGGTGTTCATTTATAACTGAGTGTTGCCAAAATATGGCATTAATATATAACTGAGTACGAAAAAAATGATTTAAGCAGTACAAAAAGTGATATAATGGATACACGGCTTGGTATAGCAGTATGTCTTATATTACAGTCACTGGTCTCTTGAAAGAGCATGCGGGCATGAGACGGAACTTTGAAGGTGTAACCAACAGTGTTTCAGTCCTATAACAAAAACTGAGTTAAGGGCAGAAAAACACATACACACATAAATATATATATATATATATATATATATATATATATATATATATATATATATATATATATATATATATATGTGTGTGTGTGTGTGTGTGTGTGTGTGTCTGTTATGTTAAATTTTTTGAATGAAATAAACCAATAAAATTTAGTATCCCTGACATATACTGAGAGAAGTAAATATTGCTGAATGTATCAGTCTGAAAGTTCATTATTAAAGTGCACTAAACTATGATAATTGTTCTGAATAGAATTAGCAAAGGCATGCTCACAGTATTTTCTGAAGGAATATTATTTTACTGGGAGTAATAGATGCAGTATTTAACCTACTTGAAGTATAATGCTAAATATTAAATATGGACAATATTTTGAAGGTTGATTATGATTTATTAAAACTGAATTACCTTTCATAAATTATACTTTACTAAAAAAATTACATTTGCCTTTAGGGTACCTTTTGTTTAGCCTCATGAATGCTGGAACACTATGTCAAATGAACATACTTATTTATGTAAACTATTTTTGTAATGTGTACTATGTATTTGTAAACTGTATCTTATAAACCAAGCCATGGAACATATAACTGAACCAATTAACAATGATATCAAAATGTTATCAGACACAACCCCCAGCAATTTGGATTTGTAAAGGGTAGATCTTGTCTGATGAATTTAGTGAACTTCTTTGAGAGGGTGACTCAAGCCACAGACTGCAGGCAAGCTGTCCACACAGCATACCTTGACCTTGCGAAGCATTCAGTTCCATCCACATGTAAATGTAATAAACAACCTGAGGTATTCCAAACTGGTCCATACATGGTTAGTGGGAATGGTACAGTGGATTAGGGACAGAAATCACACAGTAAGAAGAGGGGGTGCATCCTCTAAGAGCAAGGAGGTGACCTACTTAATCCCTCAGGAATCTGTGCTGGGTCAACTACTATTCGGTGGCCACTTCACAGATCTCCCAATATGAAATGAGGATCTCTGGTTAACAAAGTTTGCAGATGATTGCAAGCTGAGAGAGATTGTTAAGTTCCCCAGTGAAGTACAGACATTCCAACAGGAGCTCACACTTGTCAATAGCTGATGTACAAAAAAATGGGCTCAAACTCAATAGTAGTAAATGCAACATCATCACATTCAGTAAGCAACCCCTAGTTACATCTTATAGTATAGAAAACGTACCACTTCAAAATTAGAAGGTAATGAGACACCTGAGTACTTGAGTGAATAGCTCCCATACATTTGACCATCACATTGTACCAGTGCTTAGGAAATCCTTTTACCTTTCACAGCACATAAAAGATATTTCCTCTAGCTTAAAAGGTGTCTTCATCTCCTTGTACACTGCACTGATTAGGCCCATCAGAGGGTACAACACCACCTTTAGGATGTACCATATTATATATATCAGGCAATTGGAAGACACCAGAAGTCCTTAACTTAATCAAGAGCTTAAAAGACCTGAGCTACTAAGAGAGACTGGAGGCTATATTGCTATATCCAGTATCATAAAACCCCCTTGCAGTGATCTATGCCTTGCATATAGGGTCATAGGAGATCCAGTAGTCCAAGAATTCTTAAACCTCCAAAAATCAGTCATATGAATGCTAGGATTAGAGACCTAAATCTACTCCAGCAAATAAATAGGACAAGTTGGAGGAATAAATTTGTCATGCAGCGCCTATCCCATCTCTGGAACAAACTCCCTCTCCAAGTTAAGCAGTGTGACAAGCTGTCTGCCTTAAAATAAATGAGGCAACTGGATAGGAATTCATAAATTCACCCCAGTATGATTTGCCTGATCCTCCATTAAAAAAGAGGTAAGACCTAAGGGTGGGTACTGGCAAGATGAAAATGACCTCATGGCTCAGTTGCCTATGATCTTATCAGGACTTGTCTTACCTTCTGTCTTGCTGCAGTTTTACAGATTGTTTTCCTAGTGCTTACTCCACCATGGGCCAACCTACTCTGTTCAGCTCTCACTATGCTTGGGCTTTACTCTGCTCCCCTACCCTATCCACAATTCCCACCCACGCCCACTACAAATAAACTTATAATGCTGTTACTCCACCTCCTCTACTCATTCTCCTATCCTGTGCTTAACTGCACTAGCCAGTCAGAACTTGTTCTCATTATACCATCTCCACCCACTCCTGTTCTAAATTCCTTCTCAAATCTCACTCAGCTCCCTCCCCATCAAAGCATATCTATTCTCCACACTATTATTGGTGCTCATTAACTCACCCTAGCATACTACAAGATTTTGACAAAACTAATCATGCTATTCCCCTCCTGTATTACCTTACTCATCCTCATCCTCTCATTCCTAACATCCCCACCATCAGTAATAATAAATAAGCACACCTCAACCATTACTTCATCCTCACCTATCACCCATTTTCCCAATAGCTTATCAAAAATCTCTTCAAGCGTATTTCCCATAAGTCCATTCCACTGTTGAAACCCAAAACTACTAAACAATATTAGTCTCAATGTCAATGTAATACTTCTACCAATCTCTACTAAAAATGCCATAAAAAACAAATCATGTTTCTCCACCATATATCATTGTGGTAACTTCCACCCCATCTAGGTCTCAACCAAACCCCAAGCCAAAGAATATACTCTAAAAGTTTAAAAATAGTAATTCTAAACCTTAGAAGCATATGCAACAAAATCACTGATTTTCATGCCTGGATGACCCAACACAACCCAGATATCCTAGCCACAACAGAGACATGGCTAAAACCTGAAATAAAAAATGCTGAAATACTGCCCAGTGGTTATAATATTACTAGGTATGATAGAACACATAAAAAAGCAGATGGAATAGCTATAATTTTCCCAACTCCCTGTGCAGGCACAGTCTCAAAATTTGGAAAAGCAGAAATCTTAATCAGATTCCTAAAATTTAATAGAGCAAAGATCTTTTGCATTGCTGTGTTACACATCCCCTCAGGACAGAACATTCCAATACTTGAAAGCATATAATCCTGGATAGATACAATCACAAATGAAATTATCCTGCTGGATTATGTAAATATTGACTGACAGGATGTATCTGTGAATTCAACAATCAACAGCAGGAACCTCTTTGGATTCACTCAGTGTATTAATGCACAAAAAGGATATGGAAAAATAACTCCAAATAGTCTATCCTGGACTGGAATCTGGTTACCAACCCATCTCATTTTTACTTCCTCACACTAAGTGACCACCTGCCAGCTTATACCCATAGGAATGTTACACAATTAACAAAGCAATATAAGCTCAAAACTACCCGTAATCTCTCCAGTTTCTCCAAAGAATCTTTCACTGAAGCCCTAAAAGTGGTTAACTGGTCCATCCTAAAATAACTCCCCTTAAATAATGTGGTTGAATACTTCAATGCAGCATTTCTAAATATCATTAATACCTTAGCCCCACAGCATGCAAAAATAATTAAAAACAAGCATATGCCGTGGTTTACCAACCAATGCAAATTCCTTATGGAAGACAGAGGCAAAGCATGGATTAACTGGCAAAAGAATAGAAATGACACAAATCATCAACTATTCAGACAGCTATGAAACCAAGTCAAGAAACAAGTTAATAGAGTTAAAAGTCTTATTATAACCACCTACAAGATAACCATAAAAACAACCCTAAAACATTCTGGTTCTTTATATCATCTTTCATCAGCCCAGGTACAAAAAAGGATTCCAGCCATACCCAGACACTCCCCCTCTTCAAACTGCTACCTATTTTAATACATACTTCATAGAATGCATAGTTAATTTAACCAAAACATTAACCCAAAACCCCCTTCCTTGCAGCTAACTTCCAGTACCTTAAACCCTAGCACATCTCCTTCACAAAACTCACCTAACTGCAACCTCTCTGATACATACATAGGCAACCCCACCCACTTTTCCTTTCAACCAGTTTCTATAATTCTCATAAAAAGCTGTTACATAAACTAAAACCTTGTTCCGCCTTAGCCAACAACCTTCCCCACAATTCCTATATCTAGCTGCAGATGCAATAGTATACCTAATCAGCATTCTTACTATAGATCAATTACAGAATCCTTGTGTCCCTAACTTATGGAAAATGGCTCATATTATCCCCTTACATAAAGGAGGAAATTCCACTGCCAGTACAAACTTCCATTCCATAGCCAATCTGTCTCCCTTCTCTAAAATCCTTTAAACAACAATTTCTCCACTATCTCTTACAAAATAAACTAATCACCAATACACAACTTGGACTCTGGCCAGACCATAGCACCTCCACTGCATTACTGTCATTTACAGTCACTGTCAATAAAGTCTGCAACTCAAATAAACTTGCAGCTGTAGTATTTCTAGATCTATCAAAAGTCTTTGACATGGACTTTCACATTAAACTCCTCAATCCACTTTCCACCCTCGGTCTATCATCTCCATCTATTTAATGGCTCTCTAGCTACCTTGCCAACAGGCAACAAGTTGTAAAATGGTAATAGTCTGTCTCTACATGCCTTCCCACTTCCACAGGTGTCCCACAAGGATTTATCCTTGACCATCTTCTATTCAATATTTTTATCAATAACCTACATTTATCATCTTGTGAAGGCACCCTGATTCATTATGCAGATGACTCTAACATCTTCTGTTCTTCAGACACCTTCTCACTTCCAAGAATTCACTCAACAAACTGTCTTTTACACTGAAACCTAGTTTTCAAAAGACCAACTCTTACTCAACTGCAAAACAATACAATTCCTCCTCTTTACTGCAAAATCTCACACCCCTAACAAAGTTCTTTCAAAATCTTTTTTTGACAAATGGCACTGAAATTGAATTAGTTAACCATACCAAACTATTAAGAGTCATACTAGATGATGATCTTAAATTTGACCTCCATATTCAAAGCAATATCAAGAAAACCCATCAAGACTAGGCATATACAGAGAGAAACATGTTCTGACAACATCCACAAAAATTGCTCTGTCCAAAACCTAACTACTACCCATCCTTCTCCATGGAGCCACAAATCTACCCAATTTGCAAACATGATAAAGTGAACAAACCCAACAAACAGAAAAAATAGCAGGTATTCCTGCAAATGGCAGGTGAACCAAGTAGAGCAGATGAATCCAAGTAAAACAGATAAATCCACAAATATAAGTGCGAGCATTTAATGGCAAAACACACATAAGTGCTTTCATCCCTGTTCATTCAGGGACTTCATCAGATAAAACCTAATATATAATACAACCATTTAAAGCATTTCAAATATCAATACACCCCCTCCGCTCAACCAGGCATATGCAAAACCATAATCAAAAACCAGTTATCCACATAAATATTTAAACAGACATTACCCCTTATTCAAAACACCCCACATACATGTATACTAATAAAACCCACACTAAACCTAATATTAAACAGCCTACACACTATTAAAATATATATTATTATATATATATTAAAATTACCCTACTTATAAATAGGAAAAGTGAAATATTTAAACTAATACATTGATACCTACACATATACTTGTATATGCATGTAAGGTTCACCTGCCATTTGCCACATCCATAAAGAAAAAAAAAAACTTGAAATCTGCTACAACAAAATTGCCACATTTGCCTATAATCTATCCTTCTTTACCCACCACTGTAAAGCTCTGGCTGTCTGGAACTCCTCCTCCACCTCTCCTACATTCAACATAACAATACATAATATCATACACAAACCATTAATCTGCCCATCTCTTACCCCTTTATTCAACATATATTTCTCTAAAAGAACTCTTGGATAAGAAGACAAAAAGTCTCACCATAAAGAAACAAATAATTCCCCCGGGCAAAACCAATACTCATACTCAGTTTCCACAGGAACATCCAACAGACCACTCAAAGGCTATAACTGTAGATAAAAACTGCAACAAGTTTACTTGGTAAGCACTTTTGTGGTGTAGATACACCACTTCTTCAGACCTGTTACTAACAAACTATTCAGCTTTTATATATCTATGGTAATTAAAAGCAACCAGTCACAAATAAGCAACTATTAACTTAATCCTTCCTTAAAAAGACAGCACATCACTACTAAAAGTTAAAAATCAGCATCATAAAAATCATGCTATACATTCATATAGTTCAAAAGACATATATACATACTGCATCATTCTCATTATTAAATTCCATATATATATTTAAAGATCTATTCTACATAATTCATGAGAATTATAATAAAATACTTTATTTCTTAGCCAATGGTCTTGATTTTAACAGGGTTTAAGGGGTAACCTATCGTTTAAACCCCTCCCTTTGTCTGCCCTGAATCTCACTATCCATCTACTTTCTGTTGTCTCTGTCAGGTTCCCAATATTACCCCCTCTTTCACTTCCATGAACCATTTCAACAGCAAGAAATGTGAATGTGTGTGAAGTATCTGTTGTATTAACATGTTTTGCCAGGGCATAAGTGCAGTCACCATTCCTAATTTTTAGCATATGCTCCCTGATCCTATATCTAAGATTCCTATTGGTCTTGCCAACATAAAAAGATGAGCATAGGTTACATACCGCTAAATAAACAATATTCATACTGTTGCAGCTTGCTCTAACATTAAACTCAAACTCTGTTTGAAAATCCGGATGCAAAAATTTGTTGGTAGTGTCAATGTACCTACACTGATTACAATTATGACAAGGAATGATGCCTTTCTTTTTTTTTCCTCAAATATTTTTTTTATTTTCAATTAAAATAACATTTACATAATATTTTTAAATATCATTTTAAACAACTATATACAATATTTACAATAGCATGACTTTCAATTATATACACTATGTTATTAAATATAGACTTAACAGATCAGTTATCAGAGATACAAAATTAATTATTGCAGAGTGTCCAACAAAGATATAACTTTCTTCCAAGGACTGTTTACCAATGGCCAGGGATAGATTAGTAGTTATTTGATTTTTATTTCCATCGATGCAGTTGTCTTCAGTAAAGTGTAGAATTCTTCCAAGGTCAATGGTGTATTTGAATTCCACCTTCTGGTTATGCATTTCCTAGATATAGCAAGTATTGTCCATAACAAATACATATTTGTCTTATTCAGGTAGGGACCTTCATTTACATTTAGTATAATCAATACTTTAGTTAATGTAAAGGATTCATTAAATAAAGCTTGTAAAAAATGATTGATTGCATTCCAATACAATTTAATTTTATTATATTCATAAAAAATATGAATCCAGTCTGCTTTATTTGACTTTTCACACCTCCAGCAAAAAGCATTTGTAGTAGTACTGATCTTTTTAATTCTATCTGGTGTTAAAAATGCTCTTTGTAAGTATTTCCAGTTAAATATTTTCCAGTACTGTGTGTTAGAGGTGTAATTAACTGATAGTAAGATGTTAATTTTAATTTCTTCTGTTAACTGCAATGACTGACCTTTTGTTAAGAACTCCCAGTATGATGGTTTGGGAATTGTTTTATATGTTATTAACTCTTTATATAGATTTGAAATGGAATTTTTCTTTTCAAAACTATTATATATAAATTCATACAGAAAACTTATTAGATTTGGAATATCTTTAAATGAGGAATTATTAATTAATCTGCATAAATCTTGAGTGTATATTAGAATGCTTTGTAAGGTTAACCAGTCCTGTGTTGGAATATTGTAAGCAGTTTTTATCATCTGTATATCTAAAACATTTAATTTATTTACACATTGAAACCAGCATAAGAATCCATTTTGTTCACATGAGGTTATTGTTTCCCTATATATTTTGTGAGGAAAGTTCTTAGTGATGGTAAATGGGGTTAAAAGGTCAAACCAAAGTTTTAGATCTATGTTTGCATTGATAAGTTTCCTAAAGGAATTGATGTAATGATTAATCAGTATTGTTTTAGAAGGTTTTGTTATATTATATTGTATACTTATGCATAGTATGTACTGGGGTTTGTTTGATTTGTCTACTATTAAAAGATTTTTTAACAGATTAAATTAATTTGTTAATATAGCCATTGTTAATTCTTTCCAGTTGGCAAAATAATTTGGGTTTATCCAGTCTATTGTAGTTTTAAGCACAGATGCTTTTATATATGTTTCTATTTCTGGAAAGTTCAATCCTCCTTGTTTCCAGGGTCTATTGTGATGAGTTAGAGCTATTCTATTCTTTTTTGGGATGCCATAAAAATTTTATTGACCATGAGTTTATTTCTTTAAGAATGCATCTTTCACTAATTAACTGTATTGCTAATGCTACATATAGTATTTTTGGCAATAAGACCATTTTATTAATTGCAATCTGTCTTCAAAAGTTAATATAATTTTGTTCCACTTTTCTATATATATTTTTATTGTTTCAATAATGTTTTTATAATTTATTAATATTGTTTTGTTTATATTTTTGCATAACACTATTCCTAAATAATTTAGCATAAGTTCTTGTTTTCCTATGATGGATTTATCTGTAACTTGTAGTTCTGTTTTCTTATTTAAAAATAGAAATTTTGATTTTGATCTATTAAAGTGTAGACCTGAAATCTTATAAAATTTCTCCATTACTTCTTCTAGCTCTCCTAATGACTCTCTGGAATTTGATAGGGTTAATAAAATATCATCAGCAAAAAGCATTATTTTAGATATGTACTGGTCATAGACTTCTATTCCTTTTTTCCTTGGATTATTGCGTATTATTTCTGCAAGTATTTCTATAGCCAAAGCAAATAAAATAGGAGAAAGGGGACATCCTTGTTTAGTACCTTTCATTATATGGATAGATTCTAAGGTGAAAGGACCTCATTTAATGTAGGTTAAGTTGTTAATATATATTTTTTTAGTAATAAGATGAAGGGAGGAGGAAATTCAAATAATGCTAAAGTTTTAAATAGATATTCCCAGGTGAGGGAATCAAAGGCTTTTTCTATATCTAATCCAGTTACAAGTGTTTCTCTATCTTCTTTATTCACATAATCTATAAGAGTAAGTATCCTTTTAATATTATCATGTGTGCCTGTTATATAAAAACCCAGTTTGATCATTATTAATTGTCTTTGAAAGTGAGATTTTCATTATGTTAGCTAGTATTGACATGAATATTTTGTAATCATTATTCAGTAATGATATAGGTCTGTATGAGGTGCAAAGGTCTGATGGTTTATTATCTTTTAGAATTGGTGTTATGAGAGAATATTTCCATGAGGGTGGTATTTTTGCTTCTGACTGGACTTCTAGCAAAGTTTTATGAAAAAGGGAGACTACTGTTGAAGGGAAGAGTTTGTAAATTTCCGTAATTATACCATCTATCCCTGGAGCTTTGTAAGATTTACTTTCTTTTAGCTTGTCAACAATTTCTTTGTAGGATATAAGTGTTTGTAGGTCTAGTTTTAAGTTTTCAGGAATTTTTATATATTGATAAGGTTTGTATCTAAATTTATTTGGTTGCTATTTGAAGTGTTCCATATAATGGAACCGAAATGCTTCAAGGATGTCTCCTATATCTGATACTTGTTTCCCTTTCTTTTCATGATATATACTACTAATGTTATTTGCTTTAGATTGTATTTTAATTCTTGTAGATAAGTTATGTAGATATCTGGGGGAGGTGGCTAATGAGTTTATTTTTATTTTTTCCAAGGCTAGACAAGTTTTGTATGTTAGAATTTCATTATGTTTTTTACTTAATTCCTCTATTTCTTTTTTGACTTCTGGACAATTCTGATTTTATTTAGATTTTGCTGTCAAGAGTCGGGTTTGTAAGTCTAATGATTCAGATTCCCACTCTCTGACTTTGTTTTTGTACCAGCTAAAGGTCTTACCAAATAAATATGCTTTTAATGGGTCCCAAACCATGATTCTACTGATTTCTGTTGTATTTTTAATTTCAAGAAATAATTGTAGTTCTAACAACATCCAGGATCTGAATTCTTTAATTTTTGTGATATATGATGGAATTCTAGTTGAGAGGAATAAAGGTTTAAACTCTGTTTGGAGCTTCATTATCAGAGAGTCATGATCTGAGAAGGGGCATGGAACTATTGAGAAGTTGAGGATTTTTGTTTGTAAATCTTGAACTACAAATAATTTGTCTATTCTGGTTTGTGTTCCAAATCTATGGTCTTTATGGGAAAATAATAAGGATTTATCATCTTTTACTTTAAAAGTGTCTATTAAATGAAATTAATCAATCCATCTTTTTAAGGATTTTGAAATAGTTGCTATGCAAAAAGTCTTCTTGGTGGTTTCAGAAGCTTCTAAGGTACAATTAAAGTCTCCTCCCAGTATAAGATTTCCTTTATAACTGTTGGAAATAAAATCTAGGTGTTTTTTAACCATTCCTGCTCCAGTTCCTGGGAACCCATATAAATTAGCTAAGGTCCATATTCTGTTATTAAATTTAATTATAATAACTGCTAGTAGATCTTCTTTGTCTTCATATTTATAAATAACTTTTGGAGTGATTATGTTTTTCTTCCAGAGAATTGATACTCCTTTTGTCTTTGTTCTATAGGAAAATTGAGCTAAAACTGTATAGTCCTTGGGGTTCCAAAAAAGGTATCATTAGTCTTAAAATGCATTTCCTGGAGAAATACTATTTCTGCATTATTTAGATTTAAATACTTTAGTAAGTTTGATTTTTTATTTGCATTATTTAAGCCATAATTATTTAATGATAAGAATGTTAAATCCATTTCAAGTTATTGTTGGAAGAAACTTTTGCTTCTTTTTTTATTTTGATTATAGTAGTTATACCATATTCTCTGATAACATTGAATGTTATTTTTATGTGTGTAAACTTGGGAGTGTAATTTAATGTTCTTTCTTCTTTAAATACAAGTAGGGTAAAATTCTGGTCAGGCTTTAAAAATGTACTTCTATAAAACATTAATTCTAAAGTATCAAATACAAGTAAATATGAATTTCCCATTAAACATGGAATGAAAGTCATTCCTAATCCAATAAATAAAGATAGATTTATTGGATTATCACTCATACCTTTAACCAACAATATCAACTGAGCTCCATATGTTAAATTATTATATGGAGAATTTTCTTAAAAGAGATGTGAAATTCTATATTATTCTATTATTGTTCTATAGTATTTTATATATCAAGATGGAATGTTAGTAGTGTAATCAATTATTAAGTTGAATTAGAAAGTATCCAGTATTTACTTACCCTTAAGAGATCTCAAATATGTTTGATATGTCATTTTGGATAAATTAAATGCAACAGAGGCACATACACTAAATAAGCCAACAACAAATAGATTATTACTAAAATAATTTGACTAAAAGGACTCTACAGGAGACAATGAGTGATTATCAATGAAATATGAATTTACTGTAGGTGTACTGTCTTCCTTTACTTTCCTAGTCTTCAGATCACTAATTTCAACTTACACTTATGAAAAGACATGGCTTATCAGTGGTATCCTGACTCTGAGTAGAGGCGCCCTACATTCTAGTGTGCAGTGTTTTTACATATTTATAGATTTACTAAGCAGAGTCTAAGAATGAACTATGATCACCCTGACAATTCCCATCCTGCATAGGGCACCTCCTGCTTCCAGTATGGGTAATCACATCAGGTCTAGAATGAATGTGAAGGTACCTATACGGTAATCAAGACTTACCTTAGGTAAGTATTAATCAAATAGTATTTAGAGCATCTTAGAGAGTTCTTGGGGCAGTTAGAATACTCTTAGGCCTCTCCTCCCTTGACCAAAAACAGAGATTTCCCTTCCCTTTCTTTCCCTTGTTTTAAATCAGTACTAATAAAAGAAATTCAGCAAACATAGGTAAACAGAAATAACATTCAGTAGTCCGTCTTGTACATGACTCGCAATCCATTAAACAAGTCAGTGACTAACATCACTTTAGTAAACATTATAAAGACAAATTAGAAATAATTTCCTAGCTCTTTATATTTTCCGATAAAGCAAAACGTTAACAATAAGCTATTTTAACTAAAAGTATAAAGCATTTAAATTTTTCCTTGCATGTATACATTTCTACTTATATTGTAGTGTCAGTCGCTGTCTGAAATCTGTACAATACTTCGCTTCTTCAAATCATTCCTTTTTCAATTCAGGTTTTGTTTTGTCAAAATGGAAACAACATTTCAAGGGCACAATTAATATTAGTCTGATGTTTCAAATAAATAACTTGTCAGTTTCCAATTGAGTTAGTTTAGAATGTATGGTTAGTGCAAATATGGCATGTTGCAAAAATAATATGTATTTTTTCGTGTGCTCTAGAGCCTGTCATATGCAAGTGACATATATAATGTAACCTATAGAGAGCAGATAGCTTATGGATTCAGGTTGTTAAAGTAAATTATGCTTATTAATCAGGCAGTTTCATTTAAATTCACAAGTAATTTGGGGACATTTCAGTTGAGTTTCCAGGAATGTGTAGTCAATGTGAGTAACTGAGTCCACTTTTCCTCATAAACATGTGTCACAATTCATTAAACTAAGCAGAGTCTAACATCTGTCTAATAATCATTATAAAGACAAAGAATAGTAATTTCCTAGCTCTTCAAACTATCTGATATCGCAAAATGTTGACAGTAAGCTATTTTAACTGGAAGTCTAAAACATTTCAATACTTCCTTGTGAATGTATATTTTTACTTTTACTGTAGTGTCAAGAACTGTCTTTGAAATCTATGCATTACTTCACTTCTTTCAAGTCATTCATTTTACAGTTCAGATTATATTTTGTCAAAATGTCAATAGCATTTCAAGGGCACATTTAATATTTAAACTGATATTTTAAATCAATAGCTATCAGTTACCAAGTAAGTTTGTATAGAGTGTGAGGTAACTGCAAAGGTAACATGTTGCGAAAAGTAATATGTATCTTTTCATATGCTCTAGAGACTGGCAATTTCAAGTAACATATAAAATGAAACTTTTACAGGGCAGACAGCTTGTGAAATCAACATGTTAAACTGAGTAATACTTCTTAATCAAGCAGCTACATTTAAGTGTGCATGTAGTTTGGGAACATTTCAGTTGTGTTTCCAGGAATATGTAATCCTAGGAGGATAAATCATAAAATATTTATAAATAGTCCTATTATGTATTTATTTTACCTTGCTTAGGTTGTTTTTCATTTTAATAACTAAACATTACATTTTCGGTACTTTTCCGTTATCGGGGCAACACTTTCAACGCGATCGTTCAGCTGAAATCATGAACCGTAACATGTATGTCAACCAGAAATGTGTACAAATTATTTGTATTAATTAATATTTGGTAACAAAAACATGAAGCTATCTTTCTTAGTTGTACACAGCTCTGGGTAATGGGTGTGTCAAGCGCCTGGATTTAACTGAATGATCGAGCTGAAAGTGATGTCGTGAGAACTGCTGTACAGAGAAATGGAGAATAACATAAAGAAATGCAGCAATTCTGGAAAACCATAGGGTTTTATTTTGCTTCATTTCTTTTTAAACATTGTCATAACATCTTTATATATACCAGATCACAGATGAGAATGAACTATTTCCCTGTTAAGTGTATTGCTGTACACGTCCTGCATGCAGTTCACAACTCATCAGACAATTGGCTGTCACAGACAGCCTCCGTGCGAAGCCTCTGTCAGTCCTGCCCCACACATTCATCTCGCCGGCCTGTCTTGTAAATAGCAGTAAGAATCATACAGAGATGAAGGAAAATACGGGACACTTACCCAAAAAGAAATTATATTATTACTGCACAGTTGAGCCATGGACACTTTCAAAGATTGCTGCAAAGTGTTGCTTGGTAGATGACATAAGCTTTATATAAACATTTTTCTCATGCGGTTGCTGAGCTCCGAATGCAGCGTATCTCTGTGTCTTTAAGGGGTTACTGCAAGCATGTCTAGTATGGAAACTATTTCAAAAAGAAAGAAATGACTTCTACTTTTTATACACACATTAAGATGAACACCTTAAAGACATGAAAATAGAGTATATTCAGAACTCAGCGACTGAAAGTGTTGCCCCGATAATGGAAAAGTACCACTTTTTCTTATTATTTGTTATCTGTGAGGCTAAATGCACTTCGCAGGTTCACAGTGTCCTTAGAAACTGTAGCAACTGTTTGCTGTTGTTATGGCAATGCAACTAGAATGTGAAGAAAGCTTCACTTCTCTTAACCATCAGTACATTTTTCCCTCTTTTTTTTTTTTTTTTTTTTTTATGTATTTGTTAATACTAAAAGGAAATAATTCAAAGGACATATGTACATGAATGGAACATTTCAGAGCACGGACATGTCCCCAATCCCAATAAGCATAACGGTGACTATCATTAATCTAATAAATATTGTAATAATTAATTAAGTTCACTATTCCAGTTAGTCTACCTTAAAACTAGATTATTTTAGACTATTATTTATCTATGTATAGATAGTGAGTTATTAAATATATATACAGACTATATTAGTATAATAAATAGGAGAGAATTTAGAAAGGGAGACAAGATGCAGTTCAAATAAATAATGAGAAAAGAAAGAAGACAGAGAAAGAAAAGAGAAAATTAAGAGAAAATACACATATACTATGTATGTTGATTTACAGTATAAATATTTTATGTGCTATATAACCCTCCTTCTGTGAAAGAAAAGTACCCTGTTTTACATACCCGAGGTAATGTGAAAACTCTCATGTGCCATCTATTTTTAAAAAATATAAAGATTCCAGTAGTTGGTTACCTTTGTTTTAAAATTCCAAGCAGTAAAATCAGTCGTTTAAAGTAATGTTAAAACAATTCATATCATAGTAGATGCTCTGAGAGATTTAGCTGTAACAGTATCAGTCTTTTGCTTCTTCTTTTTGACATCTGTCCAGACATTTGTTTCTTTTGTTCTCTTGAGAGAAGGTGGCATCCAATCCATATCTTCTGGTAAAGTAATCACATTATTAAGAATACAAATGTTGGCTGTTTAAGTGCACTCTTCCTAAAAAATCTAGTAACTCAAACAGCATAAACAGGAAGGAGAGCGTTAGGCAGAATGTCCACACTTAGCGTTTGCAGTAATACCACAGTTCTAAAGAAGTTCCAAATGAACCAAAGATTCTTAGTCAATACCAGGTTTACAAAGTTCCACACTTCGGTCAATAAATCCCCTTGCAAAAATCCAACAGTTTTCACTTCGTCTCGTATAACAGCCAAAGAAATGGATCGACCAAAGTAAATGAACTAATAACTTGATTTTATTAAAGTACAATAAATCAGGCTTCATCAGGCCACAAATAAAGTATACATTCAGGTCACTTTTATACCTTAATAGGTATTAACGTCACTTCCTTTAGTTAATATGACTCATTAATCATTTTACCTTTGCATGCATAGTATAAAACCCAATTCCCACATCATTTCATTATAAAACATTAGTAAGATATTCAGCGCTCTAAATACTTCAAAAATTTTGCAACAAAATATATATATAAATAAAATTGCTATTTAGCTTTTAATAATATATGCATACGAGTTTGATCGTTTTACCACATTTCATGCATTTACTGTATACTTGTATATAAAACAATAGTATAACCAAGTGCACGTTTAAATCAAGAATATTTGCTAATGATAATCTTTACCATTTCTTCAGTTCTCAATAATGGTACAATAAATCTATGTCTAAACTAAACTATACTATATGCCCTTTAGCAAAGTATATGTTGAAATGTAAGGTACAATGGTATTGCTTAGAATGAAGCAAAATGAAAAAAATGAAAAATGAAAAACTAAATATTTATAAATACATATATCAAAAAATTAATTATCAATTATTAAAATTGTATAACTTTTTCTAAGAACAGCATATCAGTTTAAAAACGTGAAACATAAAATTTTTATGTATAAAATTGTGTAAAAACCTAACTAACGTTATCTAAATCATATAACTGTAATACTCAAGGTTATTACTGTAGCATAGGAATACAGTGGCCTAACATAATGCTACCCCTTATCTAATTAACATCCTCTATCTAACTAATGTAAATGTATATATAGTATATCACACATAATATGTATTGTGTTATGCGCTAGTCCTACTCATATGTCAGTAATGTAATACTGAAACCATGTCTATAATACGTTTGTCTATAGTACATTATATAATCAAATTTAAAATGATATGACATAAAGTCTATTCTATCTTTTGGTATTGTACCAGGTCAACTATCTAATTAGAAAATACTTATACTATTTTATTAACTTTTATTCTCCTATCTTTTAAAATAGGCTTAATAGGGACTCTATCACTGAGTCCTGGTTCACGATCTGCTCTAAGCTTAATTATCCATTTGCTTTCATTACGCTCGGTTGTGTTATGTATAGGACCCCTACGTATAGTAGGTTTATTAACATACATTACCATGAACATAAAATTATGTTCAATAGAAGTAGAAGCTACATGTTTAGAAAGGGCATTTTTATCGGAGCCTATCCTAATGTTATATAAATGCTCCCTTATTCTTTCTCTAAGATGTCTGTCTGTCTTGCCCACATAAAAGGCTGGGCATAATTGACACATAGCTAGGTATACCACGTGTGTTGTTTCACAATCTGCTTCACAATAAAATTTAAAAACTTCCTGACTTACTGGATGTTTAAACCTTGCTGATTCATCTATGGTATTACAAAATTTGCATTTCCCACATGGTCTGGTATTAGCTGGCGACTTCTTACTATTGTCCATATTATTAACTCTATTTGGACCGCATAACATTCTATGCAAATTTAACTTATTTTTATAGGTGAATTTAGGCACCTTTCCTACTACTTCAGAAATCACAGGGTCCACTTGTAAAGTTTATGCATCTCTGATTTCATTTACATCTTGTGTATAATATATACCCACTGTCATATTCCTAGGGTCAAAGCTATTCTTTTCTACACTATTTTCCACTATTTTGCTCTGATCAGCAAAAATGGATTTTCTTAAAGCCTCAAGATCAAGAAGGGGTTCATCTATTTCCTGTATCTTATAAGATCTTTGTATAAATTGTTGTTTAAGTTTCATAATTTCCTGACTATACCCTATGTGGGCTGAATTCAATCTAGATACACGCATGGCTTGTCCTTTAACCACATTCTTAAGTACATATTTAGGGTGCATACTAGATCTGTGTAAATATGAACTCCTGTGGCATGTCTTTCGATGTACTCCTGTATTTAAATACCCATCCAGTATTTTTTCGACATATACATCCAAATATGATACATACTTCTGGGATGCTGTCATTGTAAATTTTAGAAATCCTGTTAATGAATTCATCTCCCGAACAAAGATTTTTAACTGTTCCTGATTTGATTTCCAAATGAGGAACAAATCATCTACAAACCAAACATAAAATCCAACATGTTATTGATAAGACTCTAGGGTAAATAAGTATTCATTTTCCCAGTAAGCCATTACAAGGTTGGCATAGCTATTGGCACATGATGTGCCCATAGCTACGCCATCCTTTTGAATGTATACCCTTTGCTTAAATGTAAACACAGTATTATTTAATACTATTTCCATCAAATAACATATAGTCTCAACCTGCGATGTAGTATAAGTCTGTGCTTGTAATAAGCATTTAGGTATACTTTCAATTCCTTGTATATTTGGAATATTAGTAAACAATGATGTTACATCCAAGGTAACCAACCAGTAGTTCTGTACCATTATTTATTTTTCCATGTATTCATATAACATGGATAGAAATTGTTTCGTGTCTTTTAGTATATGTGTATATTTCTCTACTACTGGTCCTAATTTAGATTCTATGTATAATGACAGGGGTTCCGTAATCGAACCTCTACCTGCCACAATAGGTCTCATAGGTGGTATGGTAGGATTTTTGTGGATTTTTGGGACCCCTTGAATGCATGGTATTCTGGGTTCTTCTACTTGACAAAATTCATATAATTCTTGGCATATTTGTCCCTCTAGATGTAAATACAACATCTTACCATAAACATTGCTAATAATCTTGTCAACGTCTCTTGTACTAATCTCTGTATAATATTTAGCATTACTTAGCATCAAAAACATGCTTGACACATATTTTTCCATATCCATTATAACAGTAGGCCCTCCCTTGTCAGCGGGTCTAATCATTATATTAGGGTCATTCTTTAGATTTTCAAGTGTCTTTCTAGCTCTATAGGTCAAATTTCCTTGTCTCTTCCTATTCTTATTTTGTTCATCTTGCCTATGCAATACTTCCTCTACCAACCTTGAATATGCTTCCAATAAAGGGTGTAACTGTGGTATATAAGTGCTAAGTTTCCTCAATGTACAATCATTTATTGCTCTATCTACTCCACCATAGTTTATTTTCAACTGAACATTTCTTATAAATAACTTTAAATCAGTTATTGTTTCTGTTATGTCACTTTTGGTTGTGGGTATAAAGGTTAGCCCTTTCTCAAGTATTTCAATCTCCTCTCTAGTTAATATTTTACTTGATATGTTCCATATCAGTGAGTTAGGCTCTTGTTCCACATCTTCTTTATCGTGGGTCCTGTGTGTTCTGTATCTATATGCCTCACTGATCTGTCCCTGCCTCCCTTCCATTTCTCTCCTATAGGAAAGGGTCATTCATGTATCCTAAGGCTCATGACCTTTCTTCTAACTACTGCATCCACTCTGTGATGCTCTAACTCATTTAATACTGTAGTTGTCCCTGTCCTATCAGCTTGAATATTATCTTCCCCATTAATGTTGTTATCTATATTGTTGGTATTTAATTGTGTCTCTCTATGTTCACAGTGCACATCAGCTACAACAGTTATTTGGTTACTAGTTCTATTCATGGTTACTACATCATTATCATCGAAATTAGATAGTTCAAATAATGATATAGATAAGAATGCCTGTTTAGTAGATATGACCATTAATAAAGAAGTAAGCTATCCTTTGAATGATGTAGTAACCATGAATAGAACTAGTAACCAAATAACTGTTGTAGCTGATGTGCACTGTGAACATAGAGACACAATTAAATACCAACAATATAGATAACAACATTAATGGAGAAAATAATATTCAAGCTGATAGGACAGGGACAACTACAGCATTAAATGAGTTAGAGCATCACAGAGTGGATGCAGTAGTTAGAAGAAAGGTCATGAGCCTTAACACTGCGGATATTAATGAAATGACCCCTTTCCCTATAGGAGAGAAATGGAAGGGGGGAGGCAGGGACAGATCAGTGAGTCGGGGAAGGCAAAAGCGAAGGCATATAGATACAGAACACACAGGACCCACGATAAAGAAGATGTGGAACAAGAGCCTAACTCACTGATATGGAACATATCAAGTAAAGTATTAACTAGAGAGGAGATTGAAATACTTGAGAAAGGGCTAACCTTTATACCCACAACCAAAAGTGACATAACAGAAACAATAACTGATTTAAAGTTATTTATAAGAAATGTTCAGTTGAAAATAAACTATGGTGGATTAGATAGAGCAATAAATGATTGTACATTGAGGAAACTTAGCACTTATATACCACAGTTACACCCTTTATTGGAAGCATATTTGAGGTTGGTAGAGGAGGAATTGCATAGGCAAGGCGAACAAAATAAGAATAGGAAGAGACAAGGAAATTTGACCTATAGAGCTAGAAAGACACTTGAAAATCTAAAGAATGACCCTAAGATAATGATTAGACCCGCTGACAAGGGAGGGCCTACTGTTATAATGGATATGGAAAAATATGTGTCAAGCATGTTTTTGATGCTAAGTGATGCTAAATATTATACAGAGATTAGTACAAGAGACGTTGACAAGATTATTAGCAATGTTTATGGTAAGATGTTGTATTTACATCTAGAGGGACAAATATGCCAAGAATTATATGAATTTTGTCAAGTAGAAGAACCCAGAATACCATGTATTCAAGGGGTCCCAAAAATCCACAAAAATCCTACCATACCACCTATGAGACCTATTGTGGCAGGTAGAGATTGGATTACGGAACCCCTGTCATTATACATAGAATCTAAATTAGGACCAGTAGTAGAGAAATATACACATATACTAAAAGACACGAAACAATTTCTATCCATGTTATATGAATACATGGAAAAATAAATAATGGTACAGAACTACTGGTTGGTTACCTTGGATGTAACATCATTGTTTACTAATATTCCAAATATACAAGGAATTGAAAGTATACGTAAATGCTTATTACAAGCACAGACTTATACTACATTGCAGGTTGAGACTATATGTTATTTGATGGAAATAGTATTAAATAATAATGTGTTTACATTTAAGCAAAGGGTATACATTCAAAAGGATGGCGTAGCTATGGGCAGATCATGTGCCAATAGCTACGCCAACCTTGTAATGGCTTACTGGGAAAATGAATACTTATTTACCCTAGAGTCTTATCAAGAACATGTTGGATTTTATGTTCGGTTTGTAGATGATTTGTTCCTCATTTGGAAATCAAGTGATGAACAGTTAAAAATCTTTGTTCGGGAGAAGAATTCATTAACAGGATTTCTAAAATTTACATTGACAGCATCCCAGAAGTATGTATCATATTTGGATGTATATGTCGAAAAAATACTGGATGGGTATTTAAATACAGGAGTACATCGAAAGACATGCCACAGGAGTTCATATTTACACAGATCTAGTATGCACCCTAAATATGTACTTAAGAATGTGGTTAAAGGACAAGCCATGCGTGTATCTAGATTGAATTCAGCCCACATAGGGTATAGTCAGGAAATTGTGAAACTTAAACAACAATTTATACAAAGATCTTATAAGATACAGGAAATAGATGAACCCCTTCTTGATCTTGAGGCTTTAAGAAAAGGACGAGCGTATCCATTTTTTGCTGATCAGAGCAAAATAGTGGAAAATAGTGTAGAAAAGAATAGCTTTGACCCTAGGAATATGACAGTGGGTATATATTATACACAAGATGTAAATGAAATCAGAGATGCATATACGAAGTATTGGGAACTTTTACAAGTGGATCCTGTGATTTCTGAAGTAGTAGGAGAGGTGCCTAAATTCACCTATAAAAATAAGTTAAATTTGTATAGAATGTTATGCGGTCCAAATAGAGTTAATAATATGGACAATAGTAAGAAGTCGCCAGCTAATACCAGACCATGTGGGAAATGCAAATTTTGTAATACCATAGATGAATCAGCAAGGTTTAAACATCCAGTAAGTCAGGAAGTTTTTAAATTTTATTGTGAAGCAGATTGTGAAACAACACACGTGGTATACCTAGCTATGTGTCAATTATGCCCAGCCTTTTATGTGGGCAAGACAGGCAGACATCTTAGAGAAAGAATAAGGGAGCATTTATATAACATTAGGATAGGCTCCGATAAAAATGCCCTTTCTAAACATGTAGCTTCTACTTCTATTGAACATAATTTTATGTTCATGGTAATGTACGTTAATAAACCTACTATACGTAGGGGTCCTATACGTAACACAACCGAACGTAATGAAAGCAAATGGATAATTAAGCTTAGAGCAGATCGTGAACCAGGACTCAATGATAGAGTCCCTATTAAGCCTATTTTAAAAGATAGGAGAATAAAAGTTAATAAAATAGTATAAGTGTCTTCTAATTAGATAGTTGACCTGGTACAATACCAAAAGATAGAATAGACTTTATGTCATATCATTTTAAATTTGATTATATAATGTACTATAGACAAATGTATTATAGACATGGTTTCAGTATTACATTACTGATATATGAGTAGGACTAGCACATAACACAATACATATTATGTGTGATATACTATATATACATTTACATTAGTTAGATAGAGGATGTTAATTAGATAGGGAGTAGCATTATGTTAGGCCACTGTATTCCTATGCTACAGTAATAACCTTGAGTATTACAGTTATAGGTATATGATTTAGATAATGTTAGTTAGGTTTTTACACAATTTTATACATAAAAATTTTATGTTTCACGTTTTTAAACTGATATGCTGTTCTTAGAAAAAGTTATACAATTTTAATAATTGATAATTAATTTTTTGATATATGTAATTATAAATATTTAGTTTTTCATTTTTCATTTTTTTCATTTTGCTTCATTCTAAGCAATACCATTGTACCTTACATTTCAACATATGCATCTCGTAGGCATGTACCCTAAGTATTGCTTAAAAGGGAGACTTTGCTAAAGGGCATATAGTATAGTTTAGTTTAGACATAGATTTATTGTACGTGTACCATTATTGAGAACTGAACAAATGGTAAAGATTATCATTAGCAAATATTCTTGATTTAAACGTGCACTTGGTTATACTATTGTTTTATATACAAGTATACTGTACGTAGTAAATGCATGAAATGTGGTAAAAATGCGAAAATGATCAAACTCGTATGCATATATTTTTAAAAGCTAAATAGCAATTTTATTTATATATATATATTTTGTTGCAAAATTTTTGAAGCATTTAGAGCGCTGAATATCTTACTATTGTTTTATAATGAAATGATGTGGGAATTGTGTTTTATACTATACATGCAAAGGTGCGCAAGTTTTTAAAATGATTAATGAGTCATATTAACTAAAGGAAGTGACATTAATACCTATTAAGGTATAAAAGTGATCTGAATGTATACTTTATTTGTGGCCTGATGAAGCCTATGGGTGAAAGCATTTGCCGATTTATTGTACTTTAATAAAATCAAGTTATTAGTTCATTTACTGTGGTCGATCCATTTCTTTGGCTGTTATACAAGACGAAGTGAAAACTGTTGGATTTTTGCAAGGGGATTTATTGACCGAAGTGTGGAACTTTGCAAACCTGGTATTGACTAAGAATCTTTGGCTCATTTGGAACTTATTTAGAACTGTGGTATTACTGCAAACGCTAAGTGTGGACATTCTGCCTAACGCTCTCCTTCCTGTTTATGTTAATCACATTATTAGTTTTAATAAATGAAGAGGCTGCCTCTAAGTCAATAAAAGTCCTCATCTCGTTGGCATACAGTATTCTTATCTTAGCTGGATATGCAAGTTGTGCCTTGATGTTATTTTGTTTCAGAAACTTTATCATTGGCCATACGTTTTTCCTGTGTTCTATTATTCTAGATGAATAGTCCTTATCAAATCTTATCAGGCTCTGTTTATATTTTAGATTTGCCTTCCTCCAAGCAGATCTTAAAATCAGTTCCTTGTCCAAGTATGAAAGAAATTTGATAATCATTGACCTATGAGGAGAGTTTGAGTTAGTGGCAGGTTTCCTAAGAGCTCTGTGTGCCCTTTCAATGCCAAAGGAAAGTTCTTCTTTTAAATTTAAAAAGTCAGGGATCCAGCTTGATAAAAAGGAAATAATATCCTCACCTTCTGTGTTGTCAGGTAATCCAAAAATCCTGTTATTTCTCCTCTCCCTATTTTCCAAGTCATCTACTTTATTAACCAACCAAGTGTTTTGTTTAAGAAGCAGTTCTCTCTATGTTTCCAATTCCTTAAGAATGCTTTCTAAGTCATTTAGAGAAACCTCTATTCCTTTTATCCTTATCTGGTGTTGTTGTAGTATTTCCTTGAGGGTGTATGCTTCTTTTTGACTGCTTGTTTTAAGATTTTCTAGGTTCTCTTTAAAATCATTCATCTTCAAGGACAATTCCTGCAGGGTAGATGCCATCTGTTATAGTTCCTTCTTTAAGGCAGCATCCTGATGAGAATTCTTTGAGTTGCTCATTTTAACAAGTGAGTATATCTCCAAGCTTTTTTACAGGAAATTATTTGTAAAAACTCACCAAAGTTTCTAATTATGTAAATTAGCCCTTTATCTGTAAGATTTTATACTTTGAAGAAAAAAAATAATGTTTTTCCTGTCTTATTTAACTAGTTATATGGAGCTCCAAAATACTGCTGCTTTCAGTTAGCCATTCAGGCTCCACCCCGAATGGTACCTTTCTTGCCACCCAAATCATCCATATCTCTTCTCTTCTTTGGATAGCATAAAAACTGTTTAAGTGACTTGTTGTTCTTATAAGAAAAACAGGGCTTCTCACCTGCAATGGGTCGTATATCTGGATCTTGTGTTAAAACAGGCCAATACTTCCTAATAACATCTGTAACCACACGTACATCGCTCGAAAATTCAGTAGGAATACGTACAAAATTATTCGTCCTTTTCTTATTACAACTCAGAGTACGTGTATTTGAGACACCCTCCTCTGAGTAATATGGTATCCCCACATTATACCTGAGATCTGCTGCATTAGACAGTATCTCATGAGTAGTGGAATCAGTGTACCCCCTCTCCACAAACCTCTGTTCCAAGTTATTCAATTCAACGTCAAACACTTCATCCTCTGTTGTGAGCCTAGAAGCCTGTAAAGTTTGGCCTTTGACTACATTTGTAAAAATGTGCCTGGGATGCATACTGCTTCTGTGCAAAAGGTGATTCCTATGACAATCCTTCCTATACATCTTGGTGGATAATTTACCAGTGCTGTCCCAATATACACATATATCAAGGAAGTTCATCTCATCGTAAGAGGAATTCACCTCAAATGTTAGAAAATTTGTTGTACCATTAATGAATTCACAGAAGCTGTCTAGCTCAGCTGTGCTGCCCTTCCACAGTAGAAACAGGTCATCCACAAAACGTTTGTAGAAAATCACCTGGTTCCACCTGTCTTGTGATAGCACATGCTGATTCTCCCAACTGGCCATTACCAAGTTGGCATAGCTATTGCTATGCCTTCTTTTTGTAAATATAAGTCATGGTCAAACATCATGACATTATTTTCCAGAATAAGCACCATAAGCTGACATAGTAGATCTATGTGTTTGCCTTCATGGGTTTCATCAAGTAATAGATATTCACACAGCATGTCCACGCCTTGCTCATTAGGTATACATGTGAACAAGGAGTGTACATCTAATGTGACCAACAAAGTTGTACCTTTCTGCAAATCAACATCCTTATTATAACTAAATAGGTCTTGTAAAACTGCTTAGTGTCCTTAAGAATGGACTTGTTCTTATCATTAGCTTTCCGTTTAGCCCCAAGCCGTTCCTCTGTAGATGCAACATTACTTGTGGAAGCAGACATCATCATTACATCACTCATATTGTCTCTCTGTTTTAAGATAGTCTGGGCCCCTTCTGATTCCTCTATATGGGTTCTGGGCCATACAAACACATGACCCGCCTTAAAATCATTTATGTCCCTCCGTAGCTTGCCCAGTTTCTGCTCATCAATCTGTTTTCAAAAAATACAAACAGAATCAAGTATATTTTTCAGTTTTTCTTTTATCCACCAAGATGTATAGGAAGGATTGTCATAGGAATCACCTTTTGCACAGAAGCAGTATGCATCCCAGGCTCATTTTTACAAATGTAGTCAAAGGCCAAACTTTACGGGCCTCTAGACTCACTACAGAGGATGAAGTGTTTGATGTTGAATTGAATAACTTGGAACAGAGGTTTGTGGAGAGGGGGTACATGGATTCCACTACTAGTGAGATACTGTCGAATGCAGCAGATCTCAGGTATAATGTGGGGAAACCATATTACTCAGACGAGGGTGTCTCAAATACACGTAATCTGAGTTGTAATAAGAAAAGGATGAATAATTTTGTACGTATTTCTGCTGAAATTTTCGAGCGATGTACGGGTGGTTACAGATGTTATTAGTAAGTATTGGCCTGTTATAACACAAGATCCAGATATACGGCCCATTGTAAGTGAGAAGCCCTGTTTTTCTTATAAGAATTAAAAGTCACTTAAACAGCTTTTATGCTATCCAAAGAAGAGAAGAGATATGGATGATTTGGGTGGCAAGAAAAGTACCATTCCTTGTCATAACTGTAATCATTGTAGGTACACTGACACTACCAACAAATTTTTACATCCGGATATTCAGAGTTTGAGTTTAATGTTAGAGCAAGCTGCAACAGTATGAATATTATTTATGTAACCTATGTTCATCTTTTTATGTTGGCAAGACCAACAGGAAACTTAGATATAGGATCAGGGAACATATGCTAAAAATTAGGAATGGTGACTGCACTAATGCCCTGGCAAAACATGTTAATACAACAGATACTTCACACACATTCAGATTTCTTGCTGTTGAAATGGCTCATGGAAGTGAAAGAGGGGGTGATATTGTGAACCTGACAGAGACAACAGAAAAGCAGATGGATAGTGAGATTCAGGGCAGACAAAGGGAGTGGTCTAAACGATAGGGTACCCCTTAAACCCCTGTTAAAATCAAGACCATTGGCCAAGAAATAAAGTATTTTATTATAATTCTCATGAATTAGGTAGAATAGACTTTTAAATATATATATATATATATATATATATATATATATGTGTATATATATGTGTATATATATATATATATATATATCTTGAACTATATGAATATATAGCATGATTTTTATGATGCTGAGGATCTGCTCCTGCACCAATCCTGGCTGAACGTACTCACTATACTTCATTCACTCCCTTCAGCCTAAGTCACACCTCGCAACCCTCTCCAACTGCTTACCACAGTCTTTTCTTTTGTCTTTCCCACTACCTTACCTTATCTCTGCAGACTTTCCTACCTGACGACAGCCCACCTTGCACTCTTCTTATAATCTCTTTTTCTCTCCATCCTTACTTCCTTCTATAACCCTAATGCGAGCACCCTCTGCCATAGTAAGATATCAGTCAATTTTCCCACACTGTGTCTAATTATGTAATCTCTAATATCTCTTTTAAATATCTTATTAGAATTGTTTCAGGCCCATTTATTACACACTAATCTATGTAACAAATAATATGACAAATGAGCTTTTCCTCACATATTTTCTTCAAATCATGTTATTGTTTTTCTTTGCACCCTACTATGAAATATATGTTCTATTTTTTCTCATTACAGCATTTTTCACTCCGATGTTTTGCAGTATTAGATGATATTTTATGATGTAACATCTGTAATTGATTTTTGAAAGATTGTGATTGTAAAGTTTTTCTCCCTTGACCTTCTCTAAAAATGGGCACTTCTTGGCCCAATCAGACTTTCCTGGTAAACAAATGTCAGTTAAATAAATAAATAATATGATCTTATGATCAATATCAGTGAAGTCCAAGTAAGTAAATTACACACTACAACCTAGTACGCCACATTCCATCTATGCCCTCTATGTAAAAAAAAAAAAAAAATTGAGAGAATCTAAGTTAATAAAGCTACTCATTTAAAAAATCCTGGGTCTGTCTCTATTATTCTGAAATCAAAAAGTTCAAATAGCTCATACTTTTGTATTAAATGAAAAATAAAAACTGTTCATAAATTATCATACTGCATACCAATGTTTTGTCATAAAGTAGAGAATTTGTAAATACTGAAGTATCTTGTTAGATCATACAGTTTTAATAAAATCTGCGACCTAGTATCTAAGCATTTTTGTCCTGTATGAAATTTATCTTGCTGGCCTTAAGCATTTTGTTTTCTTTTGTTTGATGGGGATGATTACCTCTACAAGACCACGTGTCTCCTTTTATCTCTACTATTAGTCCAGTCAGTTTGATTAGTAATAAAAAATAAAGATGAATAGCTATCAATGCCCTTTCCTGGGGCATTCACGTTTATTAGGATACATTGAGTGTGATGTGATATTCTTTTACTTCATAACTTTAAATAAGGCATCTTTACCATCTCCTTTGTTGTAAATCTGCAGATAAAATGACTATTATCAGTCCTGAAAGGCCTATTATACTGAATAGTCTTCTGTATTCTATCTTTGTAGAGAAGTACTTGTCTTAAGAAAGCACAAAGCTTAATGTAGTAGTCCCTGATTTTTGTGGTGGCTGAAGGGGTTCATGGTGCAAGGACCTTTAGTCTCTTTCTACAGGAAATATCATTTCATTTTGCATTGTAGGCAGCCATGCTATTAAAATAGAGCTTATCTGTTCCCTGGTGTTTTCAAGGAGTTTGTAATCCTAATAGTGCTCCTTACTACACTTTTCCAGTATTATTAGTCCTTAACGTTACAGGGACTGTTTTAAAAGGCATTGCATTTGCAGGCTTGATTCTCTGTTCTCATATACATGCCACTCATGCTTATACCAGAATCTGAATGTACAGTACTGCTTCCATGTAATCTTTCCAAAATAGGCTTGTTGTTCCATCAGAAAATGTAGTGACAAATACATGAATAGAATGTATGAGGCCAAGTGCCAATATTACACATATGAGCTGATTAGACCATTTGGATATATCTGTACGTAAGTCAAATATATATTGGTTTTCTGGAACCAAACTAACAAGCTAGACTAGCTAAACACTATTCTTCAGTGGCAAAGTATCCACACCCATTATGGAGAGTCTATGTATTCTGCAGCCTGCTAAAGCAAGTGTATTTATTTTGGGTTGGTTTCATCTTAGGATGGTTTTGTATTTAGTTTATGGGAGACACAGACTGTGAAACACTTGTTTTTCAGTAAGTAGTTTAGTAGCTTGGCTTCAGCAAACAAATATTTGGTTGCCTTTATGTTGACTAGTCAGTGTGAAATAGAGTTTGGAGTCTGTAAAACACTCTCTGAAAATAAGCCAAGTAAATAATCATTACACGCACGAATTATTGTACTCTAGAAACTTTTGAGTATAACTTCTGTTCTATTAGTTCTGTGGAGCTTTCTTGAATATGTGTCTGACTTTAACAATTTAGGTTTAATCACTAATTTCTTTTCACATTTGCATTGTAGAGAGGACGAAGGAGAAATGTAGTGCTCCCTATTGAAATGTCGGCAGTCGTAATACAGTCTGATGACACAACGAAAAAAAATCCAGAAATCCAGAAGAGCGAATGTCAAATTTGCCTTTTCTCCTTTAAACTTTATTTATTTTTTTTGCAGGGGACAAACCTCTCTGCCCCCCCCCCCGATGTAGGGGACAAGCCTTCCTCACCTCCACAAACTTATATATACAAACTCCAAGACCACCATACCTCAGAGAAAGGGGACTATTCCAGGAATGGCCATCTCAGACTTAACATATGTAAGTTTGCTTTTCGGACATTCAGTCTCCTTGTTCCAGGACTCGCTCAAGTGGGAGACAACATTTCAAATGTTTACCAAAATGTAGTTGTGAAGCCATGCCTAAATAAGAAGATTAAGTATAGGTAAGTTATTGCTGTAAAAACAGGTAGATCGATGGGAATTCAGGGTTTATGAAGTAGAACCTTGCGTGATGCCCTATTTTATCATCTTATAAGCCCTATTATGGTTTTTGCCTGGTCGACTTTGAAAGTAGTACCTTGACCAGCTGCGATGTGAATCAGTATGTTTCACAAATGGTGATTTTAAGAACAATAGACTATAATTTAAAGTCGGTGGTGGTGGTGCTGCGGTAGCGTTGTCGCCTCACAGTTAGACGTTGCCTGTTCGATTCTCAGTTAGAGCGTCTTCTGTGTGGCGACATGTGTGAATGGGCTTTCCTTCATTGAAGGTTGTGTGTTAGGCCCGGCAAGCCAGCATGTAAAAATCTACTGCCAATCATGAGCGGACCGGAGTTCCGCTGTGGTGACCCCTAACCGGGAAAAGCCGAAAGACACAACAAAAGACTATAATTTAAAGTAACAACAATACGTCTGATTGCTGGCTGCCACTTTAAATGTCAGAGTACTAACAAGTTAAAAGCAATTAAGTCAGTGACATGTTACTTAGCTCCTGAGGAAGCCTTTAGAAAGAGGTGCAGGAATTCTTCCCAATTACTTAATTTTTAACTGTAAAATGACCATTTCTGTTTGTTATAATAATTTATAGACTGGGTTTGTCAGCTAGTATAAGTGGCCTTTTTAAGTATTAGGCTCAATTTTTGACTTGTGCTGTAACACACACACACACACACACACACACACACACACACACACACACAGACACACACACACACACACACACACACACACACACACACACATACACACACACACACACACACACACACACACACACACACAAGTATATTGCTTTCTTCTGATTTCTTTCACATCCGTATTTTTTTTCCATTTTCCAAAAAAACATTTGCACACAAGGGCTGACTAAATTTACATTTCCAAATATAACTGGAATTAGACAACATAAGGACAGGGCAACTTGGTGTTGTCATTTAGTGATGTCTTTCTTACATAAAATTCTTTTTTTTATTTTGTCATCACATGCACTCATCTGCAACACTACAGCATTGCATTGTTCAGACGTCAATAATGTTTACTTGTTTTATCATTTTATGTAATAGCCTGTGTCTGCTTCTTGGCAATAATAATTATTTTATAAATGTAAGGTTGTATTAATCTCATTGTGCTGTTTGCTGTAATTATGACATAGAGGATAAATAATTTGATAACATTAAGTATTTACTCTTGGTATGAAAATTATTACTATTTTATGCTCTTGTGAGTACTTTCAGTTGGTTTCTTTAAGTTTTTTTTCTGCTGTAGATGTCTAATGTAGCCTAACAATATATATTTTATGCCATATTTTTGCAACAGTGAGGTAACTTGGCCCACTGATGTGTTGTGTCAGACATCTCAGCTGTTTTCAATTTTTAAGAACATCCGGGATCCCTAATTTTGCCATGCAGTTTTCTGTCCCCTTGTAACATTTCTGGTAGTCAACAGGCCACTGGGGATTAGTGTAAGCAAATAATATCAGGCAATATAGCTAGATTTTTTTATTCTAAAGAAAATACACTCTGATACAGATCACTCTACACTCAGAGCACTTTAACTTTTGAATTTTTTCTATTTATCGGCTTGCCAAGATTTTATACAGAAATTTTATAGTATTAGTTTGTTGACCATAATAATTTTTATATGTTTACCCAGACTGTTTTTGTTTTAGATTTCTCCATTTCAAACGTAAAAATAACTTCCACTTGTTTTGGCATTGCAAAGTACTGCTATGTCAGGTGTTTTTAATATGCTGCATTTGTTTGGATTCGGTCTCATTTTAAAGGTAAACATTACCCTGTATATTAGCAGAATAGTTCTCCACTCTTGTCTTTAACAGCATACATGACATCAGTGGATATAATTAGTGTGAAAGGCATGTTCTCTTCATTAATCTCCACGAAAAATGGAGAAAACACAATGAATTTACTGTAAAACGGTTTTATTTATTTTATCAAGAATCAGGAATCAAATAAACTGAAAAAATGAAAAAAAAAACAGTAGAGAATCTGATTATACTACAAAGTAGAGGAAAATTAGCCTGGCTAGCACTGAATTACATTATGGTGGGGGGGGGGCTAAGGGGTTTTATTTTTAAAACTGACGTCCCTAATGTGTCTGAGTCTTTCTTAGATGTTAATGAGTGTGCCTCATACCCGTGCCAGAATGGAGGATCATGTATTGATGGAAGGAACAGTTTCACCTGCCTGTGTGCTCCTGGATTTACCAACATAACTTGTGAAACAGGTATGGGCTTCATATTCAATTGCTGGCTACTGTCACAGTCTAAAAATATCTAACTTTGTTTTGTTCCCCTTCCAGAAATACATTTGAAAAGATGGTAAATATGTCATGGTACCACAGAGCATTTAAAAAACTGTACATTCTTTTACATTTCTCTAAAGTGCTAATTTCCACCAATGAAATACTGTTGTGTGAACATGAGTTTATAAGGGGTCTACTACAGGTGCCCATGTGCTAATAGCTGGCTACACATCTGCACACTGTCACTTGCAGAAAATGGCATACACAGCCCTCCCAACATCCAACTCTATAAAACTATGTAGCTGTACCAAAGCCCTAGCTCTAGCCCTAAAACTCCCATACAGTTCCCAACCCAAGACCTTGCTGCTTTACCCTAAACCTCCATGCCCCTTCCCTATGTCTAAAGTCTCCAGTCAATCTGTAAACCTAAAATTCCAACCCCCTGCCGAAATATAAATACCCTAATTGCTTTCTAACCCTAAAACTCCCCTTTTGCTCCCTAACTCTACAACTTCATTCCTTTTCCCTTACCCCAACCTCCCCCCATCACTCCCTCCCCATGGCCACTGTACTTTGCTCACTTGAACTCAAATAATTGGGTAAGGCAGCAGCTGTTTGAACTCATAACTGAGTCCAAGCTGAAGTGGCAGCATGCATAAACTACAAGATGCTCGAGTCCCTGGCTTAAGGACAGTAGTTCTTGAGTGCTTGGGATTTACGCACTTGTAGTAGACTAGGTCATGTTTCGTGGGAGTGAGTGACTTTTCAGGGCAGTATGGATCCAATTTCTAGGCCTTTGCTGAACTACAAAAGCATTATATCATCAGTCTTTTTACCCATATCAATTTGAACCTCTTGCCTCTTTCTCACTTTTTGTGTGCGTGCGTATGTGTGTGTGTCTGTGTGTCTGCGTGTGTGTGTGTGTGTGTGTGTGTGTGTGTGTGTGTGTGTGTGTGTGTGTGTGTGTGTGTGTGTGTGTGTGTGTGTGTGCATGCACGTGTGTGTGTCTATGTGTGTGTGTGTGTGTGTGTGTGTGTGTGTGTGTGTGTGTGTGTGTGTGTGTGTGTGTGTGTGTGTGTGTGTGTGTGTGTGTGTGTGTGTGTGTGTGTGTGTGTGTGTATAACTTTCTGTATGCATGCCAATTTAGGATCATGGGGGAGACAGAGGGAGAGAGACTATCTTGGCACCCTGTGGGGGGCAAAGCAGGAACACTAATCCTTAATAGGGTACTAGACCATTGCAGGATGCACACCCCTACTTACTCACATCACATGTGCAAGTACAGACAATTGTGAGGATTTCCAAATCCCCTACAGTGTGTCTTGGAATGTTGGAGGAAGCAGAATTGCCAAGTTAAAAGTTATACAGTCCCAGGAACAGCATATAAATACTGTACAGAAACAGGAAAGCAGTGCAACATAGAATCAACTTAGAATCAGACTAGAATACTGACCATGAAGCAGAAATATTAAGTGCACCACCATCAGATATGGTTTGCACTTATACTCTCATAAACATATACACACACACTCACCAAACACTGAACCAGACACACATAATTTATTTTTATATATATATATATATATATATATATATATATATATATATATATATATATTCTGAGAAATTAATATTCTAGCCTTCTCTATATAACTTGCCTCCACTCCTCTATCCATTGCCTCCAGAATACAAAACAACCCACCCACTTGCATGTATCCTAAACTTTGACAAGGTGCTGTATCCCAAACCTTCACCTGAGGTTAGTATTACATTGAGATAGACATATCTACTACCTGGTTTGCTAGTCGAACACTGGTCTATGGTGTCAATTACAGGAGCAAAGTCCCCATATTAGCTGTCTGAGCTGTCATCTAACCATGTCTCATTTTTATTATTTGTATAAACCTTGTTGTGTGCGTGTATAAGTGTTTATTTCCTTTCTTTTTATATTCCATACCTGTACACCACTTTAACTTGGTTCTTGTCCTGCCATTGCATATTTATTTACATTTAGCTGGTTGGCTGCATTTATCTTCCTGTCAGACAGCCCAGGTTACATAGTTTTGCTCAGATGTAATTAATGATTCTGCCAGACACACTCTTTATAACCGCAATGTTAAATGAAAGGAAAAGGTAATTTTTAACTAAACATGAATTAAGAATTACAGTATTCCATGCTGATTTGCCTTATCATTGGAGTCATTCCACAAAGCTTATAATGGGCTACTGAACAATGCCTAGTGTCTTACTTCTTGCTTTTCTTAACTCTACTTCTATATGTGTGAATTGCTGTCATTCTTTGCTCATCTGTAGCTATGTTTGTGATAGTCTTTTTTTCTTCTTTTTGTCGCCTCACAGTTAGATGTTGCACATTCGATTCTCAGTTAGAGTGTCTTCTGTGTGTCGACATGCGTGAATGGGCGTTCCTTCGCTGAATGTTGTGTGTTAGGTGCGGCAAGCCAGCTCGTAAAAATCTACTGCCAATCATTAGTGGACCGAAGTTCCACTGTGGCGACCCCTAACTGGGAAAAGCCGAAAGACAGTATTAAACTCCAAGTTTGTCTTCCTTTTTTGTGTATTGTCTTTCTCTGTGTCTCCTCTGTTCTCTTAGTTGTGCCCATTATTTGCTTTAAGAGTTAAATTGCTTACTTGTCTTCCTTTCTCTTTTTTATTCCTGCTGGACTCTTGTACCTCTTCAAGTTTTTCTCGCTATCTTTCCTTGTGCTTAACGCTTGTTTTTTTTTTGTTTGTTTGTTTGTTTGTTTGTTTTGGGGTTATTTTTTGTTTTTATCCCAATTCTTGTACATCTGAGTCTTATGGACTGCTGTTGTGTGTATCAGTAGGCCGAAAGTATGTATATTTAATTGATTTTTTCTTTCCTTCTTCTTTTAATTTACCCTTTGTTCTTGCCCTTTTATCTCATGCTTCTTTTGTCATTGCCTCCTGTGGTAGCTTTCTTACGGGTAGATAACCTCCTTGATTACCTGTCTTTGTGTATCAAGCTGGCTGTTGCTGTTTGTCTACTCCTCAGTATGACCAGTATGTCTGTCGGGCCTTTCCAGCAGCTAAACTTCCTGTCTTCCATTACTGTCATGGTTACTGTCCTGCTTTTTAACTTAACACTCAGTAGTGTGGTTCTACAGTTCCACTACCTAGTAGTTCTCCTGTGTTTTGTTTTTATTTTGAATCTGCTAAACACTGTTGGCCCTTTTCTGTATGCAGCAGACTATCTACGTCACAACTTTTCATACTACATAAGGAATATATTATAATTAACGTTAAGATTTAATATAGTTAACTAATAAGAAATGTATTTTACATCCATACCACACTATAACCACTGGTATATGTCTGTATGTTAATCTTTGAAGCTATGAGGTGGGAGATCATTTTGTAGTAAATGAATGTGAGCTTTTATACTGAGATAACAAAAGTAATACTGCATTGGACATGCTACGGTACACTAAATTGCTTGACTGTTGTGGCTGTAAATACATTTAGAGCTATAATAGTAGATTAGGTAAGAGATACTTCACTATGCCCTAGAGTAATGATTACTGAAACTAATAAAAGCTGAGGTACTGAGATTGATAAGCATTGTTATACTGACATGTGTGCCTGCCATCTGATAAAGGTCAGTATGTCTTCCTAATGTGACCAACAGCTGATACTCTGATCCGTTTCACTATTATAGTAAATTAATTGATAGGGGCTACAATGAACTACTTAGCTGTTGTACCGTATGCCTCATAAGCATGCCTCTCAACTTGCAGACTTTGAAAATAGATACAAAGGCTATTGTAAAGTTCGTATAGGCAGCCAAAAATATAGACACCCAATTGGTATAAAATTTAAATCCTTAATAACACATGGTTCCTCCCACTTTTTGTCTGAATGTGGGATATGAGTCTGAGGCATATGTTTTAAAAATATAAGCATATTATCAAAGGCACACAGTAAAATCTATAGACTTTAACAAATTACATTGCAGTAATAGGTTCATAGGTTCATAGGTTCATACTAGGCTATCTGCCCGAGGGCATTTACAAGCCTAGCCCATCGTTTTGTGGCTTCTGTGGTCCCTAGTAGTATGGGGATGCTATGGTTTTATTTCCATGTTTTCTGTCTGGCCCTCTGCTGAGACAATCCCTGGGAGGTATATCATCTCCCATCCATTCCATTGGTCAAGATTTCTCTTGAGGCCAGCCAGGGTGCTCTGCCTCACATGTACCGGGATTTTGTCTTGTTCCACAGCATAGGAGTCTTTGATGAATCTATCTTCCTCCAGCACGCCCTATTAATAGCTGTGTCAAGGTCTAAGCTCACTCTCTGTGTGGCTCTGA
This sequence comes from Protopterus annectens, assembly GCF_019279795.1. NCBI lineage: Eukaryota > Metazoa > Chordata > Ceratodontiformes > Protopteridae > Protopterus > Protopterus annectens. Next base: position 523,530,260 of record NC_056734.1, read on the forward strand.
TGGATCTAGATTTTGAGGTCTAGATTTCTCATTGATGGTGGGTTTGACATGGCCTTGTTTAGGCATGGGTCCGTACTGAGCGTTAAAGCGTTCAGTAATAGAGCTGGAGTTCAGTCAGTCAGTTCAGATAGGATAGATTTTGAGACCTTTCCTTTTTCCTTGAGACCTTTTGACTTTGTGGCCTCTCTGGCAAGTGTCGGTGTGATAATCAAGTGTCGGGGCATTGGGGGTCATACCAATCTCAATGAGGAATCAGATGAGGGAAGATAGATAAAGAAAAGGATTCTAAGTGATGATCTACCTTCATGAGAGAATCCTTCAGAGAAGGTCTTCCTAACTAGGTCTTCCATGCTACATAGCTACATCAATGTACCTCACACATTTTTTTTGTTTATTTCTGAAAAAGGGAGGTGTAACATGAGTCCTTTTTCTTTAAATTATTGGTGCCACTAGTATTTTGGACATGTTGTCTGGTTTCCTGTGTACTAAACAGGCTCAAAATTGTCTCTGTGTGTGCTGGTGGAGGGGACAGGATTGAGAAAATTGTATGGAGTTTTAATTCAAGCCTGAAAATAGGAACAATAGATACATAGTGTGAAGGGGTAAATCATGCCCCAAAATCAGTACATACTTCCAAAATAGGTACAGTTGAGAAGTCTGCTTACAAGATGTTTCACTGATTTTTAACATTTTTATTTTGCTAGCAGGTAGGGGAGTAGGGAAATTGGTCCACCGAAGTTTCTTTTTTGATATTACCTTGTTACAAAACACTTGAAAATGCATGAATTATAATGTAGTGTAAAAATGTATGCTAGGTTTGCAGGGGTTCCAGTGCTTAAACCCATTCCAGTGACATGAAATAATATCATGGACATGGGTTATATGCCTTGAATCCCTTACCATTGTCACCACTTATATATTCTAGGGTATGATTGCCCTTAAGAGTTTATAGCATGTAAGTACTGATGCCTCCTGTTATAACTAGCACCTGCTATAACCAAATACATAGAATTTCACTCATCTCAACCTGAGCTCAGTGCCTCTTAATGCAATCTTACCTTCAGTAAATAAGGCAAATAAACTAATTTTCACACACTCATGCACTTCTCAGGAAGTGCTACTGATACCTTTCCAGGGTACAGAACCCTCAAAACCTTTCCAGGATTTCTTGTGTCCATGATGCACACTGCCACCAAACAGAACAATCTAGTATTATGGTCTTAGTGACTGAACACTCTTGCAGTGTGCCAAACAGTATATTGAATTGTAGGAGCTTATTGCCAGTCCCTCTTTAAAAGGGGTGGATGCTGACCATCACACCAGTGCTGTGAAGCTACCCTTTATAAACTAATAAATAAAATGCCAGCCACAAGCTAAATAAATAAGCCAGCAGCCACAAGCTTTTATAAAAGTGTAAATTAAAACACTTTACTTAAGAGAAATAACAAAACTACTGCAATCAAATGAAACAATGTCTTTATCACCACCTCAAAAGATTATTACAGGTGTTCCTCAAGGCTCAGTCTTAGCCCCATTTTATTCAGCTTATTCACCCGTTCTCCAAGTACTGACCTGAAATAATATATCCTCATTCTATATGCTGATGACTTTGTCTTCTGTGAATCAGCTTCTAGCTTCAAGACAGTACCATAACAGCTCTAGCTCATTGTTCATAACTTAAACCCCTGGTTATTTAACAAAAAAAACTACGAATACTAAATGAGTGAAGTTATTCTTTTCATTACAGATGAAATGCCATCATTCCTCAACCCTTCATCCTAAAAAAACAACTGACAGAATGTATCTCGTCCTTCAAACTCTAAGGTTTCACTCTAGATTTACATGTAAACCAAACACTAATGTGGAAAGTTAAATTAATTCTACCCTTTTGGGATGTCATAAGACATGCTCCCTTTATTCCAGAAGGAAAAAAATACTATAGGCAAAAACACATTACATCCACAGCTGAGATATGCACTATGACTACTAGTTTATACCTTAATGAAAAAGCTCAGAGGATGTTCTTCATGTTTCACTGTTGCAGTCATTACATTTGGGTAATCTGCTGGCAGGTTGCCCTCAGTCGGCCTGAATTCCAAAGTCTTGGGTCCAGCGTCGGTTGTTGTCTCCACTTCCATGACGTCAGGTCGTCAGGGGTATAAAACATGCAGCTGATGCCATTTTCTTTAGTCTTTCTTGCCATGCGGTGCCCGAAGCAGAAGCATTTCACAAGTGCCTGTCGGCCGACTACTGAAATATTCGAGTTTGAGTTTCAGAACCGAAGTCTTCACTAAAGCTAAGTACCCCGTCGGGGAAACTTTTTTCTTGCTTTTTACCAATGTCAGAAAAAGTTAATAATTGTATTACTTGTGGGAAGCAAATACCTCATAAGGATTTCCATTTATACTGTATTCTTTGCCTAGGCCCTGATCACAACGTGCCTGGCTGTCAGTTTTGTGCTAGATTTAACCAACACACTATTAAGCGTCGGTATATTTTTGCATCAAAGTATTTTGGAAACAGATTTAACTACCCAGAAATGTCATTGGATAGCAATCCGACTACCGGAGTGCATAAAAAATGCAAAGAAAAGGACAGAGAAAGGCAGTCGAGATCCAAAACCAACGATGAAGCTTCTCCTAAGCCAGTCGCTGGTTCACCGGTACTCAGTGAGGTGCTTTTGCAGCCCCTGATACCCACTACGTTCGAGTCGCAAGCCTCTACCGACACCCATGTGGAGTCCGGCATGCCGCAAGATACTCGAGGTATTGGACCGATGGATGTATCTCCCTCAGATGGGTCCAAAGCCGCTGAGCAGGCACCGGCTTCTGAGGGGGTATTCAGACCTCAACATTTGTATATCAAACCGATGACAGCTGCAAAACCAAAAACAAAAGCAAATTCTAAAACTGACGCATGAGCCACATGCACAGGCCTCTATGCCTAAAAAACAGATGATCAAAATGGCTGAAGACCTTATTACCTTGATCAGGGGTACCAATCCCCCTCCAGATAAGAGGCCTAGGCAAGACACTGATTATGAATCTTCAGATCAGGTTTCTATTTCTTCTGATTCCTCTTCTGATCAGGAACTATCTATACATCCCTATTAGGATTCTGATGCTGAGGAGTCTGTTCCATCTGCATCTCCTCCTGAGGATTATTCATTTGGAGAAACCTTGCATACTTTGAGGGAGCATTTTCACTGGCAGAGTCAAGACTTCTCAGAATCAAAAAAGAGGCTCAGGGATTTCCTTCTTCTCCCTCAGCACAAGCCTTTAGCCATTCCCCCTGTTTTAGACATTGTGGATGATGTGTTTTCGGAGTCAAGCTTGACCCCTGACTCCTTACCTCCAGCTCCCAGTAAGCCTGACAGATATTACAGGGTCCCTGACTCACATACATTTTTATTTAGAAACCCTGCAGCTGATCCTGAAACCATTTCACAGAGCCCAAAGGGAGTTAAGGCCTCAACAGCAAAAAATCCTACCCCCTCTGACAGAGATTCAAGGGCACTGGACAGATGGGGAAAAAAGGTTTATACATCTGCAACCTTGGCAATCACGGCCTTAAACTGTCAATTTCATATGCTTAAGTACCAACAACATGTCATGGGATTGCTGAAACAGAAAATGATGTTGATTTCAGAATGTGCAGGAAATAAAGAATTGCAGGAATTATTGCATACAGCTGAACAAGTTGGAAAGCATACTTTGCAATGTGGTTTTGATTTTTAGAGGCCTCCTGCAGGACTGCAGTTACTGGATCTGTGATTAGGAGGCATGCCTGGTTAAAGGAACAAAATTTGCCTGATCATGTTAAAGCTAAATTGTTAGATGCACCTTTACAGCATGATTCCCTGTTTGGTATTAAGGCAGAAGAGGTTTTAAAGAAAATGGAAGACAAAGCTAAGTCTATGCAAACTGTTAAAGACTTCTTACAAGTGCAGCCACCAAGATTCAGTAGACACTGGCCTACAAAAAACTGGTCCTTTCCTGTGTCAGACAGAGCTAAAAGGGTCAAATCCAAATGCCCTAAGGGCTCCAGATACCAGGCACAAGACTCATATAGGTCAAAGCAATGGGGCGCATCCTACTCCAAATCTGGAGGAGATAAAGCGCAAACCTACAATAAGTAATCCCAATGACTTCCCTCTGCCTACACCAAGCACTTATCTTTTGGCAGCACCCATAGGGGGAAAATTAGCACTTTTTACTCAAAATTGGCAGTTAATAACCCAGGACAAGTGGGTTCTAAACATCGTATCACATGGATACAGATTCCATTTCCACACTCTGCCAATGGCAAATAGTTGGCCAGATCTGTCAAAAAATCAATGGGCAGAGGCACAGAAACAGGTTACATCACTCATGGATATGAGGGCCATTCAGGCAGTACCAGAACAGGTTACATCACTCATGGATATGAGGGTCATTCAGACAGTACCAGAACAGGAAAAAGGACAAGGTTTTTACTCAAGACTGTTCTTGGTACCCAGAAAGGACAAGGCCTGGCGGCCAATACTGGATTTATCGATTATGAACACATTCCTGGACATTCCAAAATTCAAAATGCTGACTTTGCAGCAGCTTCTGCCCATGCTGGGCAAGAATGCTTGGCTGGTGACTTTAGACCTAAAAGAGGCATACCTGCATGGCCCAATTAGACAGTTGTGCAGAAGATACCTGACATTCAAGGCTGGCTTAATGCACTACCAATTCTCTGCACTGCCCTTTGGCTTATCTACTGTGCCTAGGGTCTTTACAAAGTGCCTGGCACCAGTAATTGCATTTTACAGACAAAGAAGTATTCAAATATATCCTTACTTGGACGACTGTCTCATTCAAGCAGAGAACAAGGACACTCTTCTTCAACACCTGGCGTTTGTGAAAAGGCTTCTAACATGCCTAGGGTACACAATAGATTAAAAGAAATCACAACTGGTACCCTCTCAAAAGATAACATTCCTGGGTGCAAGCTTGAATACAACTGCCCAGATGGCTTACCTCACGCCAAACAAACAAAGGCAACTGTCTACTTACTTCAGACTGATGGCAACAAAAGCACAGTCTTCTGCAAGACAAATTCTGCAGGATCTGGGCTTCATGGCATCCTGCATCCTACTAATTCCATATGCAAGACTGCATATGAGGAACCTTCAATGGTACCTAAAACGTTTATGGAGTCAACATTCGCACAGTCTGGAAACAAAGATTCCTCTCATTCTCTGCCTGCAACAGGAGTTTCTATGGTGGGCAAAGGCCTGTCACCAAAACACGGGATGGCCCTTCATTCTACCCCCTGCCAGCCAAACCTTAACAACAGACACATCATATTATGCCTGGGGGGGGCCCACATGGCAGGAAGATGCATTCAGGGCATATGGGCACCAAAACAAATGCATCTACATATCAACCAGAAAGAGATGCTAGCTGTTCAACATGCCCTAACAGCCTTCAAGGACTTACTTCATCCAGGACAACTACTGATAAAGACGGACATCACCACAGTCATGTGGTATATAAACAAGCAAGGGGGCATGCACTCATACCCCCTTTGCAGATTAGCCATGGCACTGTGGGACACAGCTTTGACCTACCAAATACAGCTTCAAGCTCAATTCCTGCCAGGAAAACAAAACACTCTGGTAGACAATTTAAGCAGAAACCTTATGGATCCTCACAAGTGGAAACTAAATCCACACGTCTTCAGCATGATTACAGAGAAATGGGGGAGCCCAGACATAGATCTATTTGCCTCTCCTCAAAATTATCAATTGAAAAAATTCTGCACAAGGACTTATCACAGACAAGCATGGAAAGTGGACACCCTATCCTTCAGTTGGAAAAATCTATCAGTTTACGCCTTTCCTCCTCTGCCTCTTCTACCCAAGGTCCTCCTAAAAGTCAGACAAGAGAAGCCAAAGATGATATTAATTGCCCCAGACTAGCCCCGCCAATACTGGTACCCAATCCTAAGGAACTTGTCTCAATACCCGGCTTGGACCTTGCCTCAAAGACCACAACTACTGTCCCAGCAAAACAATGAGATCCTGCACAATCAGCTACAGACTCTGAACCTGGCAGCATGGCTAATCGTGTAATCATACAAATGACACCTCTCAGTAAAGCTGTGATGGATGTCATTTTGCAAGCCAGAAGGCCTAGTACTAGAAAATCTTATGCTGACAAATGGAAGAGATTCTGTGCTTGGAATCAAGCACAAGGCACTGATACAGCAGAACCACATATTCCTCAGACATTACAATACTTGACTGAGATACTTGACAAAGGACTACCTTTCCCATCAATCAAAATCCATGTTTCTGCCATTTCAGCTCATTTCAATACAGAGTCAAAAATCTTTTCTCATCCTTTAATAAAGCAGTATCTTAGAGGAGCCAAAAATTTAAGGCCTCCTAGAAGATCACCATTACCTGCATGGGACCTCAATTATGTGTTGGAAAAGCTCACCCTGCCTCCATTTGAACCAGCTGCTACCGCTGATATAAAGTTCTTATCATGGAAGACAGCTCTGCTACTAGCAATTACCTTCAGCAAGAAGAGTTTCAGAGCTACAGGTCCTCATGGCTGTAGAGCTTTTTATCATATTTTACCCAGACAGGGTGTCTCTGAGGACAAATCCTACTTTTATGCCTAAGGTGGTTTCCAGTGTGGCTCTTAACCAAACAATTAATCTGCAAACTTTTTATCCAAATCCGCAGAACAAAGGGGAGAGAATTCTGCATTCCTTGGACGTACACAGACAGCTAAGATTCTACTTGAGCAGGACTAGAGCTCCAAGAAAAACTGAGCAATTACTAGTGACATATGCTGCAGGATCAGAGGGCAAGGCTATTTCAAAGCAGGCAATTTCAAAGTGGATAAGCCACTGCTTCTGTTTCTGCTACTTACACCATGGTAAACCTGTGCCCAAGGGCATTAGGTCTCATTCCACCAGAGCTGCAGCTACTTCAGCAGCCTTTCTAAGGGGAGTACCAATCAAAGACATTCTAGAGGCTGCTACTTGGAGTTCTGTTCACACCTTTACAAAGCGTTACCATTTGCCTCTTTACTCTAAGTCCAGGGCAGGCTTTGCCACTGCAGTGCTGCAGGACCTTATAGCCGCACATAATACTGTTTAGCTCCAGCCTCCCAACCATAGCTTTGGGATTCTACCCAAATGTAATGACTGCAACAATGAAACATGAAGAACATAGTACAGTTGTGTACACTTACCATAAATGTAGATGTTCAAGTGTATTCACTGTTACAGTCCAGGTTACCCTCCCGCCATCCCCCTGTCATTCTAAAGTTTATCTTTCCTTCTCTATCTTCTACAACTTATGTAGTGTATTTGCTTGTAGATGAAGGTAAAGTTTATATTGCTGCATGTATGCATATATATATATATATATATATATATATATATATATATATATATATATATATAAAATATTGCTACCTTTTTGGGGGCACCTGACATCAGGGGCAAGAAAAACTGAAGAAAATGACGTCGGCTGCATGTTTTGTACCCCTGACGACTTGACGTTATGGAAGAGGAGACAGCAACCGATGCAGGACCCAAGACTTTGGAATTCTGGCTGACTGAGGGCAACCTGCCAGCAGATTACCCAAATGTAATGACTGCAACAGTGAATACACTTAAACATCTACAT
>NC_056734.1:523540437-523635437 GCF_019279795.1 Protopterus annectens
TGAATGGAGGCAGGGTAGTCTTTAGAGTAATGTCAGCAGGCAGTGAGTTCCAAGTTTTGCCAACAGAGTTGGCGAACAGGTAGTCACCGGCTGAGTTGTTGGATTTGACAGTTTGTACTACCAGTCTATTAGATGAGCGAAGTGGTCTGAGGCCGCAGTAGGGGTAGATAATGCTTTTAAGTGCAGGTGTATTTTCAGGTTGGTTAAGTACTTTATGAGCCACTATAAGTTGGTTATACTGAATTAGCCTGGGCAGTTCAAGCCAGCCAAGATTATTTAGGTTTTTACAGTGATGTGTTCTTTAGGGCAAGCCAGTGGCAAATCTAGTTATGCGATTATAGCAACTAGAGAGTTTGTTAAGATCAGTTTTGTTTAAGTTGGTAAGCAAAGGGGAGGCATAGAAAAGGGTAGAGAGTAGATGGGAGCGGGCAATGGCAGTTCTAGCAGGTGGGGTTAGGAATGGTTTAATCCTATATAGTGAGCCAAGTTTTTTATTAACGGTTTTGATAGTTTTATTGACATGCACATCAAATTTAAGATTATCTACGACAACACCTGTTGTAATATAGCAAATTGAAATGGAACATTACTAAGCTTACAACAGGCAGTCATGAAGCATGTACTAGTATGTTTGCCATTTGCTTCTGTGGAGTGCGATCTCGGAGTTGATATATTTAAATAGGAGGGGTGTGGGGGCATGCAGCCTCCCTGCAGTGGGGGGATGCAGGGGGGGCTTGTCCCCTGCTTATAGTTGGAATAGAGTAATATGTTTCTGTCTGTAGTAGTGCTGAAATATAGTAAGTGTTGGTGTAGTCTGTTTTTTCGATATTCTGAGATTCAGTATTTTGAGTTTTCAGTATTTTGAACTTTCAAGAGTTTAGATTCAGTATTTTGAATTTCGAGAGTATGAGCTTTTGAGGTTTAGAAGTGGACCCATATATATATATATATATATATATATATATATATATATATATATATATATATATATATATATACACACACACACACACACACACACACACACACACACACACACACACTTCAGTGTTTTACTACGTAGCTCTACACCTATTTTGTAGTTTCTTGTATCTGTAATGAGATATTCTCTCATGGAGTCCTGTTCATAATGTAATAACTTGGGTTGTAGCAGAAATGGGTTCAGTATTGCTTAGTATACTACTTCAGTTAGGAAACAGCAAACACACATAAATCAATAAGAGCAAACTTGGATAAAAACATAATCAAAATACACTAGTGAGTAAATTAATCGCAAAGGGAAGAAATAAAATACTTAAAAAAACAGGTGACAACAAAATAATTTTAGCCAAAAATAGATTGCACATATTGCCTTCTACAGCAGATACTTTGCTACAACTAATCACCAAAAATATCCAGTGGTTTTAGATGACCTAAAGGCAGATTATCAGTGATTTTGCTTAAGGCACCTAGAAAGAAGGCTGTATTTCCCCTTCTATAATCCCTGTAAAAAGTATTTTCTGCTTCAGGTTTGAAAAGAGTTCATTATATCTATAATCCAGAATAAAAAAAGAGCACATGAATCTTAATTCATCTTTCTTTGCAAATATAGAGGTTTCCCAAATCCAAACAACAGTCTCAGACTGAAGTGTAACAGCAGAAACAATCCTTGTTTAGTACTCCTAAGTGATTAGTATAACTTCAAAACCAAACAGTTAAGTTTTCTTTCTTTCTTTCTTTTAAACCAAGCTGCTTCTATTCCAAGATGAAGTTCTTGGTAGTCAATAGGTGAGTGCAAGAACAATAAAGAGTTCTGTTGTGCTAAAAAACAATTCCCAGTGGTGGCTGGTGACTTCAAAACAAGGGGGAGGGCTGTGGAAAGCAACTAATTGGGTAGGGCTACTTGGAATGGCCTGGGACTGTATTGCAGTAGGTCAATAATCATCATCTCTGATCAAATAACAGATGGGGTCAGTCACTTTCATCTGCAGACTCAGTATCCACTCATTATTGTCACTTTTTTGAATGTATATACCTCAGATATCTGGCTGTACTCAACAAGGCCAACCTTCGATGAAATGGAGCCCTAGGCAAAGGACATCATGGGCTCCCTAAGTTGCACTGATTCCCCCTGCACCTTCCCTGTTTTCCCCATCCTGGCCCCCACACCACCTCGATGGATCACTTTTTTATTTTATTTTTTTCACACTTTGTCTTACTTTTTAGTTTTTTTCCCTCCATCCTTTTAGCACACATTAACTGGTCAAGTTTTAACTAAAAAGCAGTGAAAACGGAGGGTTCAGATAGATGTAGCAGCTCTAGCATTTCAGAAATAGTTTAGATAATTTTCATAATCTGAAAACACGAAAGACAAAGGTACTGGAATGCTTGAATGACTGGGATAAATAGTCAAATACGTGTTTTACCATGATAATTCGGGCATCTTAGAAGTGACTGTTGCTTAAGTTATGTTTCTCAGGTGACTTTAAGACTATCTGATGCAGAAACTATCCATTATTTTGCAGATGTTAATGAATGTGCATCAAACCCATGCCAGAACAGGGGGATCTGTGTGGATGGAAGGAACAATTTCATCTGTCAGTGCCCCTCTGGATTTACTGGACTACTATGTGAAACAGGTGAGAATCTTTTTAACATAGAAAGGAGTGTATTTAATTTATGTCATGAAGCTGTTTGGTACAACATGGCACTTAAGTAATTGCTAGGTGTTTTCCCTTATTCTGGCTGTGAACTAGTAAGTTGTTCAATTCCCACTAAAGCAGAATGCCACACATTGATAAATTCAGGCCCAGCAGCAGACACTTAATAGCACATGTTAGTAATGCAGCACAGTTCAGTAGGACAAAGGCTGTTTCGAATGACATGTTAACAACACTTACTTGTGTTTTCTGTATGACGACCAAGAAAATGAAATGTGGTGTTAAACATTTCAGTTACCTCTGTAAAAAAAGTGTTTCTTTAAGTGTTTCCTGCAATTCCATCATGCTACTGATTATTTCATTTTGTTTCATTATCTGTCTTTAAGAGTATAACTGCTACCTGCACTGCATTTGTACCTCTAGGTCACAGCTCTGACCATCTGTCAGCATTAAAAATGATATTATTCATCTGTTCCCACTACTGAAGCTCCTTACTCCCTGACATTCATGTCTAGTTAGAAGCCACTAGGCTCAGTACCCTGGAAAAATGAAAGACTGTCCTGGTGAAGATTCATAGCTCAGTTCTTGGAAACAAGGGTTAACTCTTTGAATGTCTGAGACCTGTAACTGTGAGTTATCCTTCCATATCACTGCTGCAGTATTCTTCACAGAAAGGATCTCCTGCCAAGGATCACTCAATGCCTGGCTAGTGTACCAAAGCCTTTAGTCCTTATAGGCACCATACGCCACACATATACACTCCACTTAGGATATAGGGCATAAAGGTGATTTGTGGACACAAATACTCAGAACTTCTTTGCTGCCAGTCCAAATGCCAATATCGTATGTTGGTCTGAGCACCCTTCTGCTGTGCTGGTTTCCAAGCTGTCCCCAGATAAGTACCTCATTGGGGTTTCTTCTTTATTTTTTTTCAATATTCTTGTTACTTGTGCTCATGTCAACTAAGAAGGGAAAATGTCAGTGTGGGAGTTAGATTCCCATAAAGACCATCACATCCAGTGTCTTTTTTGCCTAGGTGCTTCCCACAACCATAAGCAATTCTCTATCTGTCAAGCATGTGTCCCTAAGACCCTCTGTAGTCACTTATCTTCTCCATATACCTGAAGAACTAATGTCTTAAATTCTTGGCTCGGGGTGCTATGGTATAATCCTCCCATCCTAAGGAACAACCGCCTTCCAAGAAGAAGGCCAAAAAGTCTAGGCTTGATCTGGTTGCTGTCCAGACTCCTCCAGACTTCTATCTAGAAGCTAGGGAAAGCCCTGAAGACCATCTGCTACTTGCAATGGATTTCTCTGCCAAGATGCTGTAGGAAACCAACATAAATCCATGTTCTTGCATGCACATTCTCAGAGGTTTTTTAAATGTCTGTTCCAGACATTGAGGGGGAAACACAGCTAATTATTTCCAATGGGATGATAGGGATTCCTCAAATCTTAGTCTGGGAAGAGATTCCTCCTATGATTATTGAATCCCACAAAGTGTCATTAGGTCAGACATCCTGCTTAAGATAAATCAAAAGAAGAAGCATATTACCCCTATTGCTAAAGATCCCCAACATGAATGGCAGGATTTTACTCAAGGCTTGTGCAATGCCTTAATGGCCTTGAAGCCTTCTCAAGGGTTATAAGTCCCTCCCTGGTCTTCCAATACTGTTAAGAGGACAAGGGAATTGGATTCTTCTGATGAGAACTTAAATTCTGTGAAAGGATCCCTAGCTTACTCATCTCAGATTCGTTCTCCTCTAGAATATGGCTCATTGGAAGAAAATTATTTGAGCCCGGATTCCCCCTTGGAAGAATTATCCTTTGGGGATACTATTGCTTGTATGATGGAGTACTTTAAGTGGGATTCCTCCCACGTCTCTGACATCCAAAAGAGATACTAAAAGCTTTTACAAATGGCGTCAGCTAAGCTGTCTGCAGTCCCTCCTGTTTGGGCAGCTCTTTTGGACACCTTTTCTGCTGACTCTCAGCCCCTGACCCTTAAGAAACCTGATAGTTCTACAAGGTGCCTGAGGATTGCAACTTTTTGTTTAAAATGTCCTTCTGATGATCCTACCCTGGTTTCAGCCTCAGCTGATAAGCCTTCTAAACTTTTGCCCTCCTCTAAGCTATTTCCATCAGGTAAGGATAGTAAAGCTATGAAAAGGTTGGGTAAAAAGGCATGTGCTGCTGACACCTTATCATTTTGAAATTACCAAACCCACACAGCCAGGCATGTCTTGGCTCTCTTTTCTCTCTTATCTAAAGTTGTATCTGATCTCCCTGATTCTGAAGGAAAGACTTCACTGCTTTTCCTGCATGGGTTCACTTCACAGGTTGGTCATCACTCCATAAAATGCAATGTGGCTGATGCCTCACCTAGGGCTGCTGTCTTTGGTACAGTTATGAGGCATTATTCATGGCTTCCTCTTCAGGTTTTGGCTGATGATATTAAAGCCAAACTTTTGGATGCTACTCTGGATAATAAAAATCTTTTTGGGAAAGCTGCAGGTGGCCTGTTCAAGTTCCTCCAGGATAAGGGTAAGGCCATGCAGGAACTAAAGCATATTTTTGTCTCCCCTATGCCTGAATTTCATAGGAATTACCCTTCTAAATCTACATTTTCCATAGGCATACTCATCAACCTCCCATAGGTAGGAAGGTATCTAGGCGTATTACTCCTGCTAAGTCCACTCAGAGTCCTACATCTCAGAAGCCTTCCATTCAGGACAAGCCTGTCTTTATTTGGCATTTTGCCTCATATGTCCTTTGGCTATGTCCCCTTGTCTCTCTGCCTTTCTCTGTCTCTCCAAAATTGGCAACAGATCACCTCAGACTCTTGCGTTCTGTCTGCCATTCATCGGGGGTATTTCATCCTTATTCACCCGCTGTTCAGAAAATTTTTTACATTTCTCTGTTTATTCCTTATTTTCAATTCTCTGCTTTGCCCTTTGGCCTGTCTACCACCCCAAGGGTATTCATCAAGTGCCTCATTTTTGTCATTGCCGTTTGCAGATTTCGAGGAATACAAATATTCCCCCATGTAGATAACCTGTTTATTCAGGCTCCTTCTCCCAGCACTCTTCTGCAAAATCTCCACTTTACCACTTGTCTTTTACAAAGTCTGGAGTTCACCATCAGTCTCAAGAAGTTTTTTCTTTTGCCCTCCAAGGATCATATTTTTCTCATTTGCTGTATTTAAAACATTCCCATATTGGCCTTTCCTCCTGCTCCCAAGGTTTTGTCTCTGACAACCTTTTTGCAGTCTCTTCTGTCCTTAGAGTGTTTTGTTCCTCCTTTGGCAATTCAGTTCTGAATATTTGCATCTGTGCATCACCTTTATATATTACATCCTATGCAGGCAGCATATATGTGAAATGCAGAGCCTGTAAGACCTAAAGGCTTTGCTGTACTAGCCAGATGTTGGGCTATCCTTGGCATGAGATCCCTTCTGTGAAGAATACTGCAACAGTGAAGAGAAGGACATCCACTGTTATGGTAAGATTTTACACAACTGTACTTTCTGCAGCAGAAAGACGTAGTATGTGAAGGTGGGGGACTGCAAACTAAGTCTGAGATTGCTGTGCCTTGGAGCATTATACTTTCACAGACGTACATTAAATGGCAGGAATGTGGTGGGTACAGCCTCCAACATTTTGGGTTTAGAAGGCTTGCTACCAAAAAAAATATTTAAAAAGTGAATAGTGAGTTTGGGCATTTGCTGTACTCCTTTTGAGTCAACTTTTTTGAAACTTTGAGACTCCTAGTTATGAGTCTCAGAATTACAATAGGGAGCCAGAAGGGAATTATGGGTTAGATTTTGAACAGCTATACTGAAGCCAGTGGGCCTGAAAATCTGTAAGTGTACAATGGTAATGCATGAACAAATTTGTTAAAGAATACATACCTATCTGTGCTACAAAGATGCATACTAGAGGGTCTCCTCTTTATAAGTTTTAAAGTCCCAAGAAATAAAGCTTAATTGAAGCTCAAGATAGTCATATTACTCATACTATACTTGGAGGAAAACAGTTTTTTAGTAGTCATCATACCTTTCTGCAAGTTGAAGATAAATTATGCATTTCCCTGAAGTAGTATTATTTTACAGATAATAGGAGGATGGCACCACTGCCACCATGGTGACAGGAAGATATGGCCACTCCCACCAATGTGGTGCCCAGAAGGCAGAATGCTACCATCTATGATTTCAAGATAACTAGCACCTGTGGGGCTTTAATCCCATTGCTGCCAACCAATGATGAAGTAATAACAAGCAAGTAACATAAGTCTGTTTCAATAATTAATTCACAAAATACAACCTGGCTCAAGATACAAAAGGACTCTGCACTGCTGTCCTGGATATTTATTTATTTATTTATTTATTTATTTATCGACATTTGTTTACCGGGAAAGTCCGATTGGGTAGAAGAAGCCCATTTTCAGTTGAGGCTCAGGGAGAAAAGCTACGAATTATTACAAAACATTTTAAGAACAATAATTTTACAATCTTCAAAAATAAAGCATAGATATTTGCAGTTTAAATAATTATAACAAATTAGACATGATATAAAATCACTGGTTAAAAATCAGTACAAGGTATATGAAAATAATTTAATATTTAGAGAAACGTTAAACAGTTTGTAGAGAAAGTAAAGATAGGTTAGTCTAATACAAATAGGAATTGCAATATGAGGTGAGGGAAAACAAGTTTATGGTATATTTAGAAAGAAAGTCAGAGAAGATTAGATAGCAGTATGGAAGCAAGTGAAGAAGGGAGAATAACAAAGTATAAGGAATGAAAAGATACTTGTTCATATTTAGGGATATAGTTTATCCCTAATTTGAGCAAGAACAGAGCCAGATTTTAGCTAAGAAGTCTAGTTGTGTAGAATGTTTTTTAGTGCTGGACAGGCAGATGGATGCTGGATAATTTTATTGTTGAAAAGTTATGTATATGTTAGTTGATGTGGCAGTTCTAACCAATTTAGGCGTTTCAGTGTTATACAGTAGTAGGTCATGAAAGAGGTATGTGCTGCAAATTTAGCAACTTTATTGTAGCATCATTCAAGTTTTATTTGTTGTGAAGCTTGGAGGTCAGTAAGGATGAGAGCACCTTAAAGAAGAGTGATGAGGAGATACGTAGTGGCACGTGTAGCATTAGTTGTGACAGTGAGAAAGATTTTGGCTCTGTAAAGCATCCCTAGTTTTTGATCAGTTTTACTTATGCAGTTTTGTATATGCAGGTGAAATGTAAGGTTATCATCCACTATCATATGTAATAGCTTGCTATGAGAAGTGACTTTTATGGTTGTATTATCAAGATAGAGGACTTTAAATTTTGTTTTTTCATGAGAGAAGAATTTGGGGAAAAAAGCAGTAGCTTCATCTTTTTTGAGTTGAGCATGATTTGTGAGTTACAAAATCATGTTTCAGTGATTGTTAGTGCTTCCTGAGTAATTGTTTGGAGGTGTACCTTGTTGTCAGATGTACATACGAGAGTGGAATCATCTGCATAATGTATTAGGGTGGTCTGTGGTGTGGAAGTATACAGAGTGTTGGTGAAAATGTTAAAGAGGAGGAAACCAAAGATAGAGCCTTGTGGTACACCGGTGGTAACTGAGAGGTAAGGAGAGAGCATGGAGTGCCATTTCATTGACTGATACTTATTAGACAGGTAGCTTTTAAACCACAGAAGGGTGGTCTGAGAGAGACCTAATGAGGACATTTGAAGTAGAAGTTTGTTGTGACAAACTGTGCTGAAGGCTTTAGACAAGTCTAGAAATAAGGAAGAGACTAGTTTGCCATTATCTCTAGCTTTATTGACAGTATCTAGGTAGGTTAGAGGGCAATACTAGTATTATGGGAAGGATGGAAGCCGTGTTGTGTAGGGGATAGGAGTTCTTCCTGTAGGAGATAGTCTAGCAATTGTTTTTGAATACATTTTTGCAAGTATTTTGGCAAGGGGAAGTAAGATTGCTATAGGTCTAAATTTATTAATATCTGTTGAATTTCTTCCTTTGTGCAGAGGGATAATGTGTGACATTTTCTATAGAGAGAATGTGGTTTCCTGGAGTGACTTATTTATAAGGATTGAGACAGGATAGGCAATGCTACTGGATGCTATTTTTAGGTACTCGCTTGGAAGGTCATCAGCTGAAGCAGAACATACTTTAAGTTTGTTTAAGAGTAGTTTAGTATAGGATGTGGGCACAGGTTTGAAGGTGAAAGTGGATGTGGAGATTTGTGGCTGTTGGGCAGCATTGGGATTAGATTTTGAGGAATCCTTAGCTAGAGCTGCTATACCATCTATAAAATAAGAGTTGGATTGTATTGCAGTTTTGAGTGTTGAGATATCAGGAGAGGGGTTTGGGCTGACCTTTTGGCCAGGATGTAAGATTTCTTTAACGGATGTTCAAACTTTTTTAGAGTTGTGTTTAGTATTATTCTGAAATGTATTATAGTGTAGTGTTTTTATCTTCATTTATTTGCTTTTTAGTTATGAAGTGTTGTGAAGTTTTCAGGATATTAAGGTGTTTAATATTTTTGCCATTCTTTCCATTCTTATTCTCGATCCTAAGTTAGCATTCTACTCGTTCTGGATAGCCAAATTGCATTATTAGTTTTCATTCTCTTCCTTCTAGGAGGTAAGGCTATTTAGGATATTTAGAAAAGTTGTATTGAATTCAATTACAGCATCTTCTACAAGGAGGATTTTTAGGATGTTCCAGTTAATAGAGAGGAAAGTGTAGTAATGAACATTTCTTGGTTAAACTTGGAAAGTTTATGTGTTGATTTATAAATATGCTGTTTAACTGGATGTGTGAGATGTCTAGTCGTATAGATTGGGAGATGATCACTGAGAGAATCTGACATTCTACCTGTGATAGAGTATTTGCTAGGGTCTGATACTAGAATCCAGTCTGTGATGTCCCAACTCTGGATTAGTAATCACGGAGCCTGAATCCTCAGCACTCACACTGGAGAGGGACGTTCACTTGGAATACAAATGGATACACTCAGTATTTCCAGAAGCAGAACTCTCTGCATCAAGCACTATTTCCCTTAAGAGCACACAAGTAACACAGCCCCAAGGTCTGGATTTCTCTATATCTGTCTCTTCCCAGGTCCCCAGTAAGACTCCTCACTGATACAGCTGTAGGGTTAGGTCCTCAGCCGAGTGTCCAAGCCAAGTCCTGCAGCACCCTCTCTGTTAAACCAGTGCTTTGTGTCCCTGCCCCAAGTAGCTGACACACACACTCTTTGGGATTTAATTTGTACACACACACACACACACACACACACACACACACACACACACACACACACACACACACACACACACACACACACACACACACACACACACACACACACACACACACACACACCTGTTAAAGGCTGGTACAGATTTCCTAGCTATGCCACCTTCTGTTCAGACTATAAGGTAGTTTCATTGCCACCAGTCAGTTACTATAATGTTCTTAGAAGGGTATCCAATTATACTGAGTGAGGTTAATATTAATACAAATGGTAATGTTGACCAAACAGCAAGGCTTTCTGGAGTGGCCAGAGTTATCACCAAATAAATGTGAAAATACTCTCAAAACGCAAATATTTTGCTAAAAGGACCATCCACAATGAAAAGTTTAAATATATTTAACAAGAAATAATAAAGGAACATGAGAATACTAAATATCTGTTTACAGTAAACACCAGAGTTTCAGCCACAGGAAGTATTAAAAATAACACTGATGGAAAGTTTCACACACTTATAGAAAAACAGTATTTAGATAGTATCACTATGTATTCCTGATTGACTAAAATAATTACTGTTCCTACTTACTGATTAGAGCAAGGCAAGATAATGTAGGTGAGTGGTCCTTGTTGTCAGATCCAAGACAGAATACAAAATCCTTCTAAGACTTCAGTCTCCTCTAATGTTAAACTATTATTTTTGTACAGAATGACATCACATACATCTGGTCCTCTGACTCTGTTTCCCACGCTATCCCCCATCACTAGAGGCTACCAAGATTTTAGCACATACATGTCAATAATACACAGACAAGAGCATGTTGTCTGTCACTTTGTGAGACTAAATAATTAGCATATGCAGTACAGTCTACTGGTCAAGCAAAGGGGGACAGTAACCAACTTAGTAAGAGATCCTTAGAGTGTAAGGACTATTTCATGGAGAATTGCAATCACAGACCAGGCATGTACTTAACTAATTAAAGTTAAACACAGCAAGGTTCTTCATGATAAATATGTCTACATTAAACAGTGACAAAATCCTCAGCAAACTTGTAGGTGTAGGGCCTTATGGCAGAGCTTCTGCATTATCAAGGTCAGACGTAGTGATTGCAGGCTATTAAACAGTGACAAAATTCTCAGTAAACCTGTAGGCATAGGGCCTTATGCCAGAGCTTCACCAATATCAAGGTCAGCTGAAGTAACCACATGCTATTAAACAGTGACAAAATTCTCAGTAAACATGTGTGCAGAGCCTGCCATATTGCATTCAGATGAAGTGACTGCAGGTTATTAAACAGTGACAAGATTCTCAGTAAACTGAAAAAGCATTTTGCACAAGTCTGCTAAAAAAAAAAAAGATTTAAAAAAAAAGATAACAGTAATCATGTTTATGCAGGACAAGCAAGGCCCCCTGCACCCCCCACCATGTGGGTGAAAAAGCACTTTCATGAAAGTGTGATTGCCCGTTTCAGTTTCGTTGAAATGTGTAGGTGATCATTAGTCCTAGACCCTATATATATATATATATATATATATATATATATATATATGTATAGATAAAGATATATGTAACTCTAGTTGTCTACATCACCAACCCACTATATAAACATTAATTAAATTAACCACAGATGGTTTAATTCACTATGCCCTATCAACCCCCCATGGGAAGCTATGCCACCATACCACCGCTACTCATATATACCAATGCTAAGATCCCACATCAGTGAGAGCAAACCTTAGTCATCACTGTATAAAAATGCACCTAAAAACATTGACAATACAAATGTGCAATTAAAGCAATCGAACCCATACAAGATCTTAAAGCTGAATAAATTAACTTTTCTTAAATAAGTCCCATTGTTACTTTCTCCTTTAATTGTGCTCCATTTATTGGCTTTAGCAGTCTACTGTGTCCCTTCTTTAAGTTTATTTCTCTTCTTGTGTAACCACTTTGACTTCTGAACCTGTATTTTTCCACAGCTGCACTACTGCATTCTAATTGTTTTGCTAATCTTTGTGGGGGTCTTAACCTAGGCTAATTACACAGAGCCTGTTGTTTGTTTCTGTGGTAGTTTACATGTATCTTCCTTCTACTGATCCACTCTCTTTTGTGCTTTATATCTCAGTCACCCCACACTCTCTCATCATTATTTCTTTCCTTCCCTCTCCCTCTCTCTCTCTGTTTCTCTCTCTCTCTCTCTCTCTAGCAGGGTGCAAGGCAGTTCCAGGGTAAGTGATACAAGATAATTGAATGTTTGAAGTTTATGTTATACTTACTTTACTAATTGATTTGTGTTTATCTAACTGTTGCTTTGCAGACATTGTTGCTGAACCTAATTTCTGCCTGTAAATGTATCTTCTAATAAATATAACTTGCACCATTGTTTGTACTTTAGTTAATTTGTGTCAGTAGTTTTGTAATGTTGCCCAATATTTGTCATCATAATTCCCCTGTATTTTATAAGGACTGAATGTTTATTTTATTAGCATAACTCTTTACAACTGGCATTAAATTAGCTAGAAATGTTATCTAAACTATAGAGATCTCATACCACTATTAAGTCCTTTCATTGCCAAAAATAGTTTGTTGGAATGTAAATTAAAGTAAGTGCTTTTTAAAACTTCTGTTCAATTTAAAGTTCTTGTGAGGTTTGGAGATATATATATATTTTTTGCAATTTTTCCTGCTTTCTCCTTAATTTTTCAGTGTTCCTTTATTGTTCTGGTGCTAATAACCTGCTTTTTGAAAGATTTCTTTAATTTGTAAGGGTGTTAATAAAATAGTACTGTTTGTTTCCTTCTGAGGATGTGCTGTTTAACATGGTAAGCATAGTTGCATATAGTTCACCCCATAGTAATTTAACTGTATTTCTACTGAACCTTGAATACATCTTTTGGGGTTTTTTTTTTTTATTTTTTTTATTTCCTTTTTTTTTCAACAGGTTCACTGGAAGCATCCCTAAAGCATGCACACAGCAGGCACATCCAATAGGCAGTCTGAGTCCATTCAATACACCCACTATTTATTTAGGACAAACTGTGTAGAACCTCTGACTTTGTGCTTGAAGTAGATGTTAGGGGCATCCAGTCTTCCTGTATTTTAACCTGCATAGTGACTAGTCTGAAGACATGTGCTTCAGTGTCCTAGTTTGTAAGCAGCAGCCTTATAGTTTGTAAACCTTCCTCCACTGACATCCCGCTGGTCAGCTTTTACTCTCTACTTCCTAACAGACGCTGACATTTACTCCTACTGATCAAGCTATTTCTTTCTCTTACATTTTCTTCACTTCTTCTACACTTGTTATTCCCATTATTTGCATCCTTCTGTCTTTCATTAGTGGAACTGCATGCCTTAAATGAAGCCATCTTTGGTCTCCCCCCTTCTTTCTTATTTCTCCTTGCCCAAGACAGTTATTAAAACACTTTAGCTCTGAGCTTGTTTTTGTGCACAGCCACTCAGTCAACTCTAATGTCTCTTTATTGTGATTTTATTTTTCTACAGAACTGTACCTGCAAGCAGATAGATATGCATGTAACCGTGAAGTCTGCAGTTTGAACAGCAGTCAGTGGGCTATAGTTTTATGTAAATTATAAATATTACGGCAGCCTAAAAAACAAACATTATCCACTATAATAGCTCCATTTTTTTAAACAGCAACAGTCCCATTGGTACTTTCTGTTTTAATTGTGCTCCATTTATTGGTTTTAGCAGTTCACTGTCTACCTTCCGTAAGTTTCTTTCTCTTCTTGTGTAACCACTATCAGTTCTGCGACAGTATTTTTCCAGTGCTACACTCCTGCATTATGTCTTAATTTTTCTAATTGTTTGCTGATCTGTGGAGTTGGGGTAGCCTTTGGATTTTGGCTTTTTTCAAAGTCTATAAAAACTTCTTACATTATACAGTTGTTCAGACAGTCAAGTGCAGTTTTTTACTGTTATCACCATTAGTCAGATCAAGGTAATGTTGGACTAATGCCAGAAGCATTGCCTCAAACTGAATGCCAAGAAATGCATCATTATTCCATTGGGGAAAATGGTGCCCCCACTAATTATCAAATGAATAACAATGTGCTAAGCACGCAATCAGTCATGAGATGCTAGGGAACCCACATTGATAGCAAACTGAATTTTGACCGCCACTTTGACTCCATTGTATGGAAGGCCTTCTACATGGCCCACTTCATAAGTAAGGGTATTTCATCCAGGAACAAGGAGGTCATAACTTCCCTGTACTTCTCCCTTATCACACCCATTATCGAATACAGTGCTCCCTTTAGCATATACCTTGTCAAGCACATGCAGCAACTGGAGAGACCACAGAAGTTCCTGACAAGGAAAATCCAGGGTCTCAAACACCTATCCTACACAGATAGGCTAAAAGCCCTGCCCTCTCAACTCAGTCTCATTCAAGCAGCTCAGAGGTGACCTGTGTCAGACCCAACCTTGATGGAGTTATTGCATGTCTGTAAGTCAAACTCCACTCTCGCAATACACACAGGGCCTCAACCTGGTGTGTGACATTATTAGAACTTATTGGTGGGATAGATTTGTATCCCAAAGATTCCCCTATCTGTGGAATAGACTCCCTTTCTATGTCAAGCAGAGTACCTCACTAGCCCTCTTTAAGAGAAACCTGGATGACTGGATGAAAAACAGAAAATACACCCCTGGGACCCCAACTGTGTCCCTGCTGGACAGGGGAAACAGATGCTGACTTTGAGGGAACATGGGTGAAATTCTTGGCTACACTTATAAGGACTTCTGGGCCAATAGCCCAGTATCATGCTATAATCCTACAAAATTGTGTCCTAGAGCAACAAAGTCAAAACTTTCATCTACTAGCACAGAAGCCTTTTAAACTGCATTGTTCCTTTTTCTTATCCACCTCAGCAGATTTGTGGCAGTTTAAGTTCAGTCATTGACTGTCTTTTCTCTCTCTCTCTCTTTGCCAAGTTTTTTAACCAGCTTTGTTTGCCCTCGCCAACTCTTGGGCTCACTCCACTTTCCTACTCTACCCTCAATTCCCACCCACCCCCTCTTACTCTACATTTGTACTTCCATAGCACCACCCACATATTCCTCAAACCAATACCACGAGTTCCCTCCAAAAGTAAAACAATCAATAATTATTCCCAAAAGTACCACCCACTCTAGTTTATCACCCAAGACTCTCCCTCAAACTATTTTAATCCTTGCCACCTATAATTAACAAATTACATCTCTACAACCAACCCACTACCCTCCAAACATTTTCTAATCCTAAATAAATAAATAAGATACCCCTAACTCAAATTATTTTATTATTCCTCCTCACTCTACTAGCCTTCATCACCAATTATCAAATCCACTTTCTTCAAATACTTAGGCTGTCAACCAGTCCTCTGAAAGAATATCAACATCTACCCAGACAGTCTTTCTGCATAACACCTTATATTTACAAACAAACCATATCTGATTTCTTTATCTATAAATATCTCAAAACTAAGTATCCAAATGTATGACCTAAATACCAAACCAAGACCAAAACAGAATTGGCCAAACACTTCCGTCTATAAAATATCAATTTTAAAAATTAGCATAGATATTCACAGAACCCAAACTCACCTTACTAAATATGAACCTAAAAAATATGTGCAAAAAATCCATGACATACATGCATACCTTGCCACATACCCTCTTGATTTAGTCATAGCTATTGAAACCTGGTTAAAAAAGAAATAAAGGATAGTGAGATCACCCCACAGGATACAATATACCCAGGCATGACAGGCAAACTTTAGGTGGTGTAACAATCATTTATAAACATTCCCTAACCATCACCTTACTTCCATAGGAAATACCCAAATTTAACAATGCTGAACGTCTAATAACACTCCTAAAAATCAGCAATAGGAAAACTATATGTTTAACAGCAATTTATATACCACCAGGGAATAACATTGATACTGCTGAAAGCATCCTGTATTGGATATCCCAAAAAATTAACCATGAAACTATAATACCTAGCGACTTAAATACAGACTGACAACTAATAAATTCCAGTACCCCCGCAGAATCCATAAACTTGTACTTCTTCACACAATTAATAACCACACCTACTAGAATCAATAACACTTCAGGGAGACACTCAACATTAGATTGGATTCTTACAAACAAACCAGACAAACTGGAAAAAGTAGGCTGCTTCCCAGATAATATAGGTGACCACATACCTACATATGCCATTATAACTCACCATAAACAAGATAACATACTATCTATAATTAAATACAAAATGCAGCCAATGTCAGCAAAGATGGTTTTAATGAAACACTAACACAACATAACTGTAATGTACTTAGAACAATCCCACTAGATACTGCTGTAGAACACTTTAATAACATATTCTTACAGACCATAAATCATCTAGGACCAGTAGGTAGTAACTGAGTAAATCCAACCCGGCACAGTGGTGCAGCGGTTAACATTGTCGACTCACAGCAAGAGGTTCTCTGGTTCGATTCTCGGCTGGGGTGCCTTCTGTGTGGAGTTTGCATGTTCTCCCTGTGTTCACGTGGGTTTCCTCCGGGTACTCTGGTTTCCTCCCACATTCCAAAGACATGCATCTGGAGCATTTCTCCCCGGGTCTCCGCTGAAAACAGGCTCTGTGGAACCTAGTCGGACTTTCCTGGTCAACAAATGATAAATAAATAAATAAAACCCCACACCATGGATGACAAAAGAAACAACAAAAAAATCATGATAAAAAGGTCTGGAAACTTGGTATAAAAAATAGAACTCAAAATGCTTTTGAGCAATGTTGACATCTTAGAAACCTTGTAAAATTCCATGTCAAACAGGATAAGCAAACATACAATACCAAACTACAAGATAAAAATAAAAACAGCCTAAAACTATTTTGGTCATCACTAAATAAACTACTCCATCCTGGCAAGATCACCACTCCCTCTCCAAAAACAGACAATACAACAGACTCTATCCCCGCCCAGTTTAATTCCTATTTTATACAATCAATATTACCTCTCTTTAACACTTGTACATCTTCCCCCTCTCTCTACCCATGTCCAGTTAAAACCACCCACAGCTATTCAGTTTTAATCCAATATCTTCCTCGCTCATAAGGAAGTTGCTCCTTAAACTAAAAAATATTTCTAAAGCTGCAGACCAATTACAATCACACTACCTAAAAATGGCCGCAGAAGTCATAGCCTTCCCTGTGTCCATACTAATTAATAAGTCCATAGCAGAAAGATACAGCCCATCACTGTTGAAAAAAATCCTACATCATACCACTACCCAAAGGCAGCACATGTATAGAGTCTAATAACTGCAAACCAATAGTGATTTTTCCCCCTCTCCAAAATATCAGAGAAATGCATCCATATGCAATTGATGCAATACCTAACCTCAAATAACCTGCTCTCGGAAACACAACTTGGCTTTAGGCCCCAGCACAGCACCAATAGTGCTCTACTACATTCTGCCAATATAATAAACCAATAACTGAAAAAAGTAAACGGTCTAGGCCCAATGAGTTCCGTTATTAATTGATTTATTATAAAAAGTCCATACACAAGCGCTTTCACCCTGGGAAAACTGGTTAAACTGCAGGGAGACATACTGGCAAATAAAACTAAATGCAACAAACCCCCCAGGTCTAAATGACCATATTTCAGTAAAGCCCCATTTGATTAAAAAAGCTAGCAAGTTATGAACAAAATGTACATAAAAGAATAGAAATGCTGACAGTGGCTTTTTATTTTGGACTATTAACATTTAATCAGCACGTTACAATGCTTTCTTTAATTTTGAAATGTTTCATACTTGAAGTAGTTGAAACAATATGCAATGTTTTTAAACAAGTAACATGTTAGTAATAATATAGGGTTGCTACTGTTATTGTATATATGCCTTTAAAATTCCTTGGCGCCTATTTTTGGAAACAAGGATATTTAAATGGATTTTTACTGAGCTTTTTTATTCACTTGAAAAAGCCCTGCATTGTGTCAGGGTGAAAGCGCTTGTGTATGGACTTTTTATAATAAATCAATTAATAGCCGACTTCAGTGTGCCTAGACCATTTACTTTTTTCAGTTACTGGTGTTCTACGGTCTGTTTCCACTCTGTGTTCATAATATAATAAACCAACATAGAATCATTGGCCTGCTTGTGTCCGCCATGTTTTTAGACTTGTCAAAGGCATTTGATACTGTATCGCACCAGCAACTGCTTGTTCAACTTTCTTCAATAAGACTTTAACAAAATTCCGTGTTATGGTTTCTTAGTTACCTACCTGGAAGGTAACAAGCAGTTAAATGGCAACAAGCCTACTCATCCTTTCAACCAGTTATTACAGTTGTCCCTCAGGGCTCTATCCTGGGTCCTCTCCTATTTAATATATTTATTAATGAGCTCCACACCTTTACTCACCATGCTCGTTTAGTTCAGTATGCAGATGACTCGACATTAATATATGTGCCTCAACAATAAATAAGCTCCAGGATATTACCCCCAAATTTTTCTCCTCTATAGAAACATGGTTCAAAGAATCAAACCTACTCAACCCCAAAAAAACTAAGCTAATGCATTTTATCTCAAAAGTTGTCAAAAACAAAAGCAATCTTTTACCATAACGTCAGCAAATAATACTCATTGAAACTGTAACTCACAGTAAACTTCTAGGCATTATAATAGATTACAAGCTGAAATATGACCAGCATATACTGCACACCATTAAATCTACACACCAAAAACTAGAATCCCTTTACAGGATCAATGGATTCCTTACAGATACTGCAAGAAAAACTCCAGCCACTACCTTGTTACTGCCGACTCTCTTATGTGCCACTTCTGTCCTAAAAAACGTAAACAATACTCAGAGAAACTTGTCTCCTGCTACTGTAAAATAGCAAAATTCGCTACCACTCTCCTATATAGGACACACCATTGTCATAGTTAAAAGCAATTACACTGGCTTGAACTGCACAACTACCTAACATATTCGCAACTAACAACAGCACACAAACTCATTCATCATCCAGAAAAATGCCCTGCACTACAAAACATATTACTGCCCTAAGGTCCACAAAGGGGCCTTCATTCTATAACAAATTCTTATTACTTGCAAATAAGTCAAATAATGTTGCAGGAGACTCACTCTACTCCCAATACATTGCTAAACTCTAGAATAGTGTCCCCACACAAATAAAACTCTACAACAAACTCAACAGTTTTAAATCACTGCTTAAACAGCATCTTAACCAGTCCTGGTCCTGCACATGCTCATGACCAGGTTAAGAGTTTGTGTTTACAGTACAATACTCTCCAAATACTCTGCTTTAACAGAATACCCTCAACCTCTCACTGAAATGACAAAACAATGTTTATACAAAACTGCGGCCTGTACAATCCACTAAGTTGCATGTGAGCTTTCTCTTTAGTAACTTCCACTCCTGTAAAATCTTAGACTGCATAAATGTAACCACTGTTTGTGTTAAATAAAGAAAGAAATAAAGAAAACAGTGCAAATACAGATAAAAATATACTGACGATGGCATATCCACTTACGTAAAATAAAAACTCAATATATATTGATGAGTATGGGCAAATCTAAGCTCCAGAAACCCAAGCTCACTTGCTGTTACTGCAGAAAATTTATCATATCATACATTATATGAATCAATAAATAATCTTCAAGTAGATTCCTTTTCCAGGTGGATACAGCACACAGAAAAATCAAGATAGCATCATCTCTTCCACAGATCCCAATATTCACTATGTGCAACCATGTTGATCTTGCTGGCTTCTTAGAAAAACAATTAGGACAGATCTGCTTCCTTCCCTTTACACAACCCTGGTGTGGCTTAGTCAAATGGAAGCTCA
Organism: Protopterus annectens; assembly: GCF_019279795.1. Lineage (NCBI taxonomy): Eukaryota > Metazoa > Chordata > Ceratodontiformes > Protopteridae > Protopterus > Protopterus annectens. The sequence continues at coordinate 523,560,217 of NC_056734.1, forward strand.
TCAGAGACTGCAGCAATTACATCTCAAAAGACAGTTTCTTGTCTTTCATCTTTTTTTTTTTGTTGTTACATTCACCAGACAAAGCAGCAAGTCTGATGACTTAACACATTTTAGAATATATTCCCTGATTTTATATTGAAAATGACAACAGACACACATTCCTAAACTATGTGTGCAAACTCATTGATTACAGATAAGCAAGAATAAAGAGAAAGAAAAAAAATCTAAATTTAACTCGTATAGTTTTCATATAACTTGGTATTACCCTGACATTACAGTACTTGTGAAATATACAATAGTAATAACTAGCTGCAGGGTAGCTCGCTGCAGTTTGATCTCTTCTTTTGTAATTTGTGTTTGTATAAAGAAACTGCCAACACTTATATTAAGAAAAAGCCAACTTCTATAGCTAGACTGTCAAACATGCAATAGATACAGCTGAACTATTATATTATACAATGCCTCCTCTAAAACGTGCACGCTGATTGGCCAGCCCAACCAGCGTGCCCGTTGTAAATCCCTCAATATACTAATGGAAAAAGGTCCGGTCGCTATGTTAAAAGAGTTTAACATAGCGACACAGGAAAAGCAACGCAGATCTCCTGTTAAACTCCTTTAACATAGCGACAAGATCTTAGATCTCTGTTGCTGTTGCGCTATGTTAAATGAGTTTAACATAGCGAGACAGCTTTAAAATAAGCAACGGAGATCTCCGTTGCTTATTTTAAAGCTGTAATGAGATAACCAAGCACGGAGGAGAGAACACAGCTAGGAACTGTATAAAAATATTTTCAAAAGCACATATGAAATCCAACGAACTTCAAAATAAAAATACAAAATTTTATTGATCAGAGTAAGCGCTTTCACCTACTAGGCTTCTTCAGACTCACACAGTACATCACTTCCTTCTGATTTAAATAACTTCTTAGGCGGGAAATCTAATGATTCCATCTAAATCAGAATCAATTGCTGCTAACATCCAATACGATTGATAAAAGCATATAACATCATGGAATAATAAATATTCCTAAAACGTGTGCAATATATATCACTATTTAAAAACTATATAAAAAATGTTTAAAACTATGCAGAGACAAGAGCAAGAGGAGCCCATAAAAATGAAAATGGACAGATTGTAATACATACACATATAACAGAGAATACTGACACAAAATAGATGACAACATTGGAATTAATGTATGAAAAATGAGTACAAAACCTAAAAGCTGTTGCTAAGGTGTCTACAATATATGTGTGCACTATTGAAAAACATAAAACAAGACATTACAGTAATGCACACTAAAGATGATATAGAACAAAAATGCAATCCATAGACAATTATAGTGATGGTCACATACAAAGTAGTATGTGAAAAATAAATGCAAAACCTAAAAGCCGTTACTCTCTCCTCCGTGCTTGGTTATCTCATTACTGTTATTACGTTGTTCGCATTAGGAGGAGCGTTTACTCCACGTTGCATATTTATCCTTTACTTATTTTAAAGCTGTCTCGCTATGTTAAACCCATTTAACATAGCGAGACAGTAAAAAGCAACGGAGATCTTGCGTTCTCCGTTGCTTTTGCCCACAGCTCTGATGTAGTACATCAGAACTGCCGCGAATACCAGACAGCTGCGAAGGGCAGCAAAGAGGTATACAATGCCATTATTTAAGAAAAGTAAGTATTTCTTTTCTTAAATAATGTCATTATTTCTGGGTGTGGGTAATGCTGGATTTACCCACAGTTGTCTTTGTTTGGTCCCTACGCCAACCGTGGGTAAATCCAGCATTACCCACACCCAGGCGTGGGTTATTGCTATAATATATTTCAAAAATAGAAATCAAACATCAAAGTACTTCACATATTTTATTGGGCTTCTTTTGGATGGGCGAGAAGATAAGAAAATATAAGAATGTATATTTAAAGTGATGGAGAAAGAAAGTTTTTGCTGATGAGGGGGATTTAATGTGATAGATGTTAACTGGAATATTGTGACTGCAACCACATCTAAACTCAAGATAGTTTTTGATGCTATCCACTTGAGATAGCTAGTACTAGAACCTACTTGTAAAAGACCAGTTGGGGACCCACTATTTACAAATTTATGGGGAGGGAAGATCAAACATTGTAAACTAGCAGCTATTGTAAGTGATGTGATTTGCTCACAGCTTAACTGTATTATCCAGCCAGACAAAAGTGGGGGTTCTTGAACTTCAGGATGGCAGACTTTGATAAACTGGGATAAAGTATGGTTTGCCAAATGGGATAGTATCTGTTTATCATGATTGCTGTTAGTTTGAACCTACAATGTTTAATCCCAATGCTAATCTGTATCTGTATGTAAGCAATTACAATTATATGTTTTATTCTTAAATATGTTAGCTTTCATTACTGTTTAGCTTTACTCCTATCGTATAACTAAAAAGAATACTGTATGCATGTGTTTTGATAATTACATAAGAAGTTTGTCTTTGCCTTTTCCCAGTTAGGGGTCGCCACAGTGGAACAACGGTCCGCTAATGATTGGCAGTCGATTTTTATGGTTCCAAGTTGCCAGTCCAATGCCCAACCTTCAGCGAAGGCACGCCCATTCATGCATGTCTTTCGGAGGCCACTCGACCACAGGGAGTACATGCAGACTCTACACAGAAGGCACTCCAGCCGAAAGTCGAACAGGAGAACCTCTTGCTGTGAGGTAACAATGCTACCGCTGTACCACCGCAGATTCATAATTACATAAGAAGTATAGTACTGTATTTTTATTCCTGCGTTTGTTGTTGCATTACTGGTTTTACTGTGCTTCTTTAGACTTAATCTTCAGCAGGGCTTCTTGGATCAGTGTTCTACCCCAGTTAACAAATGTAAATAAATAAAAACTAAACAATAATAATAATAACTTTTCACTTACTCCTGTTTTATGTATTATTATTATTATTGTTTGCTGCAACTCTTGTACTATGTTGCCTAGTACTGTATTTTATTCCTGCGTTTGTTGCATTACTGGTTTTACCACTGTGCTTCTTCAGACTTAATCTGCAGCAGGGCTTCTTGGATCAGTGTTCTACCCAAGTTAACAAATGTAAATAAATAAAAATTAAACAATAATAATAATAACTGTTCACTTACTCCTATTTTATGTATTATTATTATTATTATTGTTTGCTGCAACTCTTGTACTATGTTGCCTCCGGACCAAAAAATAAATATATAAAAGAGCCCAATTTGCCAGCCCATTTGCAAATTTAATAACTAGCTAATACACTAATTAATAACAAATAAAAAAATTATAGTTATACAACTAGACATAAGGATGATATGGAAAAATAATGAAGACACTTCAAAACTGCTGTCATGGAAGCAGCAATTCTTTGTGTGAAAAAAAAAAAACATATTAAAAAGAAAGGCAAATGCCACCATCAGATGAGCTGGCATTGAAGATTGGGGAGTATATTTATTTTATTTATTTATTTATTTATTTTATTTTACATTTGTTAACCGGGCTAGTCTAGCTGGATATATTTCCATTTTCAGTAGAGGCCCGGGGAGAAAAGCTCCACATATAGAGATAAGAGATATATCATGAGCTCTATTAACAGATTACAGACTGGTAGGACTTAGACAAGGAATATTGTTATCCAAACAAGAGTAGGACTTAAAAATTTCTAGACAATCTAAATGACATCATAATGAATATTATTACATAGTTTAAAACAAGGAAACAAAAAAATTGTAAGACCAAGGACAGAGAAATGTACATTGTTACTAAAAGGAAAGGAGTTTAACTTTCTGGATAATCTAAAATAACATCATATTGAACATTATTGCTTATTTTAACAGCAGGTAAAGAAAGTGGAAGACCAAGGAGGAGAGAGAAACAACAATAGAGAGAGAGAGTAGAGTTATAAGAAATACAGGTTTACGGGAAAAGAGTCATATATATCTACGTTTAAGAAAGCTAAGGAAACACAGAACAATGGACCAGACCCAAACACCAGTTAAAGCAGTAAAGACAGCTATAGTGTCTTGAGCATGTGATTATGCCACATTATACAATGACCCCCCCATTAATATTCCAAAATGTGCACGCTGATTGGTCAGCGTGCACGTTGTAAATCAGAGTTATAGTAATGGAAAAAGGTCCAGTCGCCCAGACTTTTTCCATTAGTATAACTCTTTTTTTTTTTTTGTTTGTTTGTTTTTTTTAACAGCAGCGGAGAATGCAAGATCACCGTTGCTTGTTACAACCTGTCTCGCCATGTTAAACAAGTTTAACATAGTGAGACAGCTTTTAAAAAAAGCAACGGAGCATCTCTGTTGCTTTTTTTAAAGTTGTCTCGTTATGTTAAACCCATTTAACATAGCGAAACACTTTAAAAAGCAATGGAGATCTTGCTTTCTCCGTTGCTTTTTTCAAAACTGTCTCGCTATGTTAAATGGGTTTAACCTAGCGAGACAGCTTTAAAAAAAGCAACGGAGATTCTCCATTGCTTTTTTTAAAGCTGTCTCGCTATGTTAAATTCATTTAACATAGTGAGACAGGCTGTAAAAAGCAACAGAGATCTTGCTTTCTCCATTGCTTTTGCCCACAGCTCTGATGTACTGCATAAATATACACATGTGCAGTACATCAGAACTGCCGCAGAATACCCAGACAGCTGCGGAAGGGCAGCAAGGAGGCATTATACAATGCCATTATTTAAGAAAAGTAATTTTTTTTTTTTCTTAAATAATGTCATTGTATAATAGCAATAACCCACTTCTGGGTGAGGGTAATGCTGGATTTACCCACGGTTGGCTTTGTTTGGCCACTCGGGCCTCGCCTTCGTGACCAAACCACACCAGCCGTGGGTAAATCCAGCATTACCCACACCCAGGTGTGGGTTATTGCTATACTATTAGATGGTGTATGTGAAAGCTAGTTACTAAGTTTGCAGTCTATGGGACCACTGAGGAACTTCTCCCACAATTCCAGCTGGTCCAAAGCACTGTCTGATTAAATGACTTGCTCAGAATCACACAGCAGGCAAATAAGGGCTGAGGGAATCAAACCATGTACCACAAAAACTACCACCCACAGTCTTAACCCTCTGCACCAACTGCCAGACGTGATCATAGTTAAAAATGTGATAGTGATGCATTTATATTTTAGAAATTATTCAAACTTCTGTTTTTAGTCATCTTGCTGAAACTGTTTACAGTACTTTTTTTGGAGAGTCTGGATTACATACTTAAGTGTCTGAACAATTATGTCATTCGTGCCTAGAGCATTACTTCTGTACTTCATTGTGCAGTGTCTACAGCACAAAGTACTTTCCTTCTACCTGAAATATATATACATATATATATATATATATATATATATATATATATATATATACATATATATATTATTGTGTGTATGTTTATGCATATATATATATACATGTATACATGTAGCTATACATGTATATATATATATATATATATATATATATATATTTATATATATATATTTTTTTTTTTTTTTTTTTTTTTACATTTGTTTACTGGGAAATCTCTGACTGGGCAGGATTGCAAGATTGTCTGTTTTCATAGGATGCCTGTGTAGAAAATCTCCAAACAATAGTACATAGAAATTTAAAATAAAAATATAAAAAACATACAAAACATACAGCATTAAATAAAAGCATTAAATACAATAAAAATACAGTGATAAGATAGAAGTATAGGGAGCATATAGTAAAATTCAAAAGAAGTAAAGATAAAAAAATCCAACATTTAACTAAGACAACATTTGTAGTAAAATGGATGTCTTTGTCAGGGCTACAACATTAATTAGGAAATAGAATTAAGACACATGACTAGGGTTTGGCTGATATAGTACATGAAAGTAGCAGAAACAGTAAAGATATACTTAGCTGGAATATTATTTGATAAAAAAAATTAAATAAATAAAATACACACACACACACATCGGGAAGGAGTAGACTGTATTATAAAGGAAGTCTTTATACCAGTTACATGGTGATGAGTAACTGAGATACTGTGATTTCTTTTTCCTGTAAAAATATTATAGTGCACCATATAAATACTTATTTTATAACATATACCTGGAGGAGTTTATGTGGGTGTTGGTAGTATCATAATGTTGGCAAGTTCTGCACTGATAGGTGGTGCCTAACTACTACTACTTTGTATATAATTAAGCTTTAACAATAAAATATACATAAATGTAACACCCGTGCTTAATATCTTGGACATTGCCTTTGGAGGCATTGTGAAAAAAGCATTTAATCGGCCCAGTCAGTTTAGGAAGCCTCAAAATAGAAATTAGATGGTCACTTATTGAGATAATCTGATTTATTGTCATTCAAAATTACAAATATACTGTATATGATATCAATATTTGTATTACTGGTTTTCCCTGCTATAAATTATGTGGTGTTTTATGGTATCAAATGAAAGTTTACGTTATGCTGGGAAATATCTGATTGCTGTCTGCTGTGTAACTATCATCACTTTGCAGATATATACGTGTTCAGCAATAAATATGATACTTATGTATATTTTATGTAAATATTTCAAGCAGTGTGTTTGAATAATAACATGGTAGAACATTCTACAGGGCAACCCAGCACCTACGTCAGGAGTATTGTTCACTCAAATACAGTCCTCAGTAAATGAGACAGTGTGATTTCTTTTTGTGCCAAATTTTGAATATATGCCACATTAATATTTTGTCTAATAACCTTATCCAAACAGTGCATGTAGGTTCACAGGAGAATATTAGGCTAATGGCCCTTGCAGGCCCATTTAAGCCTAGCCAATTATCCCATTAGTTCAAAATACCGTTACCTAATTTCAAAGTCTAGATTTATATATTACTTATAGGACAGTGATTGGTTGGGGTTCCTATCAGTTCATTGAAACTTCAGCAGTTCGAACACCATATGTTCGAACTGTGAAGTTCGAAAACTGATTATCGTGAAGCCGCGAAACACCAAATTCTTTCCCAGGGAAAGAATTTGGTGGGCCATTTCTGTGGCATTGAGATTTTCAGCACTGTGGTGGAAAGTTACAGGTCGGGTTCAGGTAAGTGTGCAATTGTGTGGATGTTAGGGTTAGGGCGTGGGTTAGGTGAGTTAGGGTTAGGGCGCGGATGAGGTGGGTGTGCGATAGTGACAGACTTTAGGGTTAGGGCACGGGTCAGGTGAGTGTGTGATAGTGACGGACCTTAGGGTTAGGGTTTGGGTTAAGGTAAGTGGATAGATAGTAGTGTATGTACAGTTTAGTGTAGGGTTAGATGTAGGATTTTAAGTGTATGTGTGTGGATTGCTGTTTTTTGCTGTGCTTGTGTTGTGTGTGTGTTTCTTGGAACAGCGATTTTATTTTCCCTGGGAAAAAAATCGCTGTTCTAAGCCTTTAATGGTTTTGCACTTCGAGGTTAGAAGTTCGAACATATGGTGTTCGAACTTCTGCCATTTCAACGAAGTGATATAGACCCATTGGTTGTGGGTGAGATAAGACATTACTTCTAGGGTAATACCATTGAGTACTTAGAGGGGCCATATTGTAGGAAAGAGCACTGAGGTGCTGCTTCTGTCCATAAGTAGCACATGGGGCAGTCCTGGGGTAGATTTCCTCATTCTCATCAATAGATCCAGATTATGCAATAATAGGGACAGGAATGAAATTTGCTTTATGTCGGTAGGGAGTCTGTTCCAGAGTAGTGGTAACCCTGTCTCTCTAAACCATTTTGTTTAAGTTGCAAAAAAGGTTTAGGTCCTACCTGAAGCAAGTCTGGTACTTCATGGTGTCAAAAGAAAGTTTGCACAATGCTGCAGACGTTATCACTGATACTTGTTGTCTGGTTATTGCCAGTTTGCAAATATATACAGTGTTAAGTAGTAAAACATGCAGATAGACATAAATATCATATTCCTGTAAATATTTCAGGCATTGTCCATCTTGACACATTGTGAACCAGTAGTTCACATGCCCACCCACAACACAGGTCAGGGATGTCTCCCCAGATGCATAGGGTTATCAGTACCAGGGAAAATAGTGAGTTATTTGAAATATAATAACTAGATTATGACTATATGCCATATGTTAATAACTATATTAATAACCTAATCGGGAAAGTATTTATATTGTATTCCATAGTATCAAATGAAAGTATACACAATGATGGAAGCATATGAAGTAATAGTCGGTGTCTAACATTGCTTTGTAGATATTTTTATGTATTTGTCTATTAAAATAAAATATGCTTACAAATCACAATTATGCAAATATCTCAAAAATGAAATGACATTTGCAAAACTGTTTTGCAGCAAATTGAAGATCACACCTGGATGAACAAAACTCACTCTGATAACTGGAATATTTTACCTGGTTCAAAAGATATTAGTTGTCTGCGTAATTATAATAATAAAATGCACGCATTAACTCACGTTCAGTGTAAAATCAGTAATATGTCCAGATGACATGTTAATATCACTAATGAGAATGAGTGAATGCTAAAGAACTTTTGTATTTTTTTTGTACCTTTTATAGTTCTCAAGATATTTACATGTGTTTACAGACAGGTTGCAAATCGGCATTCTTTGGAATTTAGCTCAGGTGAAAGCTGTCCAGCCAGGAAATCTTCAGGTGGCAGGAGGTGTGAAATTCCACTCAGGCCAGGTGTCAATGAATTAAAGACTGCTGAGTTTTTGTCCAAGTTATAAAACACTTAGCAAATATAGCAATATAGCACATATAGGTATTGGGAATCCCTGCCAACCACACTGGCAGCCACTTCCTACACAGATTACAGAGAAAAGCAACTTAAAGAATGCCAACTTCAAGAAACCAGGTATGTGTGCTTTCTTAGTGAGAATATTACATGGTCCATCTCTGAAAGCTATCATCACTCTTTCACATAAACACATATATAACTCACTCTGACACACTACTTTCCCACTAACTCTTCCTTTATGCCTCCCTTCTCACCATTAACCCCACTCCCTCCCATCTCAGACTCTTGTATCCGTAAACACAAATTGCTACCATCAAAGTTTAGATAGCAATTTTCTGCTGCTAACTCCTCTGCCAAATTCTCTTTGCTCAAGCCTATATTCTCTGACCATTACATTGCATCCAGTTTTATTTATGCATTTATTTATTCAACACCATTTTCTTCTTTCTCTTTTTTTCTGATTGTATTACTTTCTTCCAGGGAATAGAACTGAGTGATTTTAACTGGTTTCCTCTGGCCATTATCTGTTTCAATTTTACATTTTCACTTACTCATAGCTATAACTGTTTGGCTTTTATTTTGTCCCTTTTCTTTTCCTGGGCTGACCGTTTTAATTAGAGTTTTATCCCAGTAAACAAAGCGAATGAAGACATTCAGGAAATGAAAAATACAGACTTACAACAACGTAGTCACTGCTGTCAAGAACCGCGGTGGTGGTGCTGCAGTAGCATTGTCGCCTCACAGTAAGACGCTCTCCGGTTCGATTCTCAGCTAGAGCATCTTTTGCATGCAGACATGTGTGAATGGGCCTACCTTCGTTGAAGGTTGTGCGTCAGGCCTGGCAAGCCGGTATGTAAAAATCAACTGCCAATCATTAGCGGCCCGGAGTTCCGCTGTGGTAACCCCTAACCAGGAAAAGCCAAAAGACACAAACAAACAAAGTCATTGCTGTCAAGAGGTGGGAGAAGATATCTAATAGACAGCTAAGTGAATAAAGACAAATAAGGGGATAGTGAATCTGAAGAAGATAAGGGAGCAGAACGAGAGTGAAAATGGAAAGACTTTTTGCACAGTGTTCATAATGGGAAAAAAGAAGGATGAATGACCACATTCAGCCACAAAATGTGCCAGAGATAAGGAGGCAATGTTTAATCTATTCAAAGAAGACAGAGTTCATAGGGTCATAAGAGGTTACTAGGCTAATGGCTCTAGGGCTTTTACAAGCCTAGCCATGTAAAAACCCAGAGTACCTGAGTTAACCATATTTAGATGGCCATTGTTTGCAGAGAGATACTATGATTAGCACCGAGTGCCCCTTCCATGAGGTCCATAGGTGTCACCCCTGGGGAGAATTTGTAATTTCCCATCCAATTATCAAGGTTGCACTTAAATAGGGTCATTGAGGAACTCTGCTTCACATGAAGAGGGAGCTTATTCCAAAGGAGCAACAATCTCTGGGAGACATATCTGTCTCTTGTGTGAGTTCTAATAATGTTGCAGGCCAGGTTGAGATCTCTGGAGCAAGTGACTCTTGTCCCATTTGATTTGTGGATGTCCAGTGTTTCCATTAGGACAGGTTCAGAGACTGCTCTGTAGGCCAGGCACAGATGACCTCTCAGTAGCCTGTATGATACAGACTACAGTGGTAGGGCTTTAAGTCTTTCCATGTAGGTCATGTCTTGGAGGCCCTGAATTCCCTTGGTTAGAAACCTCTGTGGTCTCTCCAGCTGCTGCAGGTGTCTGGTGAGGTACATTTAGAAGGGAGCATTGTACTCAATAAGTGGTCTGATAAGGGCCAAATACAGTGGAGTAATGATATCCCAGGTCTTGGATGTGAGACCCTTATTTATGACGTGGACAGTGTAGAAGGCTTTCCTTACTACTGTGGATACATGGTGATTGAAGTTTAGATTGCTGTCAACCTGCATTCCCAAGTCATGCACCACTGTGTTTAAGCTGAGAGGGGTGCTGTCTATATTGTAATTAGCAGGAGCTACTTCTCTGTCAAAAGGCATAATGAGGCTTTTTTTTTTTGCGTTTAGTTTCCGTCCATGGCCCTGGCACCAATTGTTGGTCTGTATTAGTCCCTTCGGTAATTTATTGATGTCATCGCAGGACTCTATGATTGCACCCAGTTTACAGCCATTCATAAATTTAGTAAGCCAGAGGCCATCAACTTTTGACTGGACTTCAGAAAAATAAATTCCAAACAGTAAAGGGCTCAGTACAGATCTTTGTGGTACACTTTTGTTAACTGTATACTGGTGAAGGTGGATTCCGCCAGTTTAACAGTGTGTTTTCTATCTGTGAGCCAGTTTGCTACCCATCTAGTGATGAATGGGTTGACACCCAGCTGGGATAGTTTCTCAATGACCCTTGTGTGGGGAATTGTGTCAAATGCCTTTCCTAAATCAAGATAGGCAGTGTGTACTGCTTTACCCTCATCCAGGGCTTTGGTGACTTTCTCAATAAAGTTCACCAAGTATAATAAGTAGGATGTATCCTTGACGAAACCAAACTGGGTTGGGTCAAGAGTCTGAAGGTTGCCTATGTCCCGGTTGATGATGTCCATGATGATTCTTTCTATGGGCTTGCAGATAGGGCTGGTCAGGCTAATGGGTCTATAGTTCCCAGGGTCAGGTGATGGACCCCCTTTGTACAAAGGGATTACTGTTGCTGTTCTCCACTCTGCTGACACAAAACCAGTGCTCAGCCTGTGGTTAAAGAGACAGCTAAGTGGTTCTGCTAGGTCTTGTTTTAGACTGTTTAGTATGAAGCGTGGGATGTCACCTGGTCCCATAGAGGCCTTATTTTTGGCCTTTTAGAGCACTTGAATGACCTGTTCTTTGGAGATAAATGGTAGAGGACAGGTGTCAGGAATGCTATGGAGTATGGCTGGTGAGGAGAGGTTGTGAAATTTTCAGCAAATCTGTCATCCAGCATGTTGGCAATTTTGTCAGGTTCTGTGTGAGTGGTGCCATCCACTAAATGTTCTTCACACAGCTGGACATTCCCTTTGAGGTTTTGGCTGTAGCTAAAGAATGCCTTATGATTGTCTTTGGTTAAGGACATCAGTCTAGTCTCATAACTTGCTTTAGAGGACTTTACAAGGTGTCTGATTTGTTTGTTTAGGCTGTGCAGGGTATTCTTCTTTTGTTGAGTACATTCCTTCTTGTTCTTAGATATCAGTGTCTTTCTATGGTTATATAACATTTTTTATACTGCTGCAGTTCACCAAGGTGGCTTGTTTTTGCAAGAGGACCCAGTTTTAGTCTTGTCAGGTACTGCTGAGGCAGTACATTTGCTTCAGGGGCTGTACAGGGCATTTGTGTACCTCTCCGCATAGAAGTCATTGTTGCCTGTGTTAGCAGGGGCTTTGAAACCATTTATACTGTTGTTTAGGAGGGGATAGTTTGTTTTGGATAATTTTTTTATTTTTTTGCTTCTGTGGGGGTGTTAGGTCTGATCTTTACTTCAAACGAGACATATTTATGGTCTGACTTAACTAGGGAGGGCAGCATATTGGGGGTAGTGTAGTAGCCCCCATGTTGGTAAATACTAGGTCTAGGACATTTGAGCTCCTTGTTGGGGTGCAGACTAGCTGTTCCAGTGCATTTGAGTTAATAAAGTCCAAGAACCTCAGTGCAGTTGGGTTTGTGCTCATGTAAGCCACCCATTCGATGGATGGATAGTTGAAGTCTTCCATGACCATGGTGTTTGGCTGTATACTGAGTGATTCTAAGCAAGTCCAGGTACTCGGTGTGTTTATTCTGATTCATGGTGGGGAACCTGTAGCTAGCCATGATGTGGTAGGTTGTTTTGCCTATAGTTATTTGGGCCTGGAGTAGCTCAAGAGAGTCATACTGTTTCACCAGTCACAAGGTGTTTTTGGATTTAAACAAAATGGATACACTTCCACCTTTGCTTCTTTCATGCCTATTTTGGGGTCTGAATGCGTGGAAGACATTGTAACCCTGCACGGTCAGGGTATTCTCTATGGCCTTGAACCAAGTCTCAGTGACTGCACAGATGTCAGCATCTTCCAAGGTGAGGAGTGCTTCCAGGGAGTGCAACTTACTGTTTAGGCTCCTAGCATTTAGCTGCATGACCTTGAGTTTGTCTCTAGTGGATTTTTCTACATTGGAAGTTTTGTTGTTTTGACATAGCCTAAAAAAGGCTCTATGGTGAAGGCAAGCACCTTTGCCGATATCCTAAAGCTTTGAGGAGACAGGTGAAGGCCATCTCTGGTGAAGCATTGAGGTCTGTCAACCATGTCTTCCCAGGCTGACAGATACTGAATCTCCTTGGAGTTAAACCAGAAGCTAAGCCAATTGTAAAAATCAATCATTTTTTTTTGTCTGAGCTGTGGCATTCTCCTAGGTGAAGGTAGAATGCTGTTTAGGGCTAAAGATATACCTGCCTGGCACACATAATCTGAAAGCTCTACCATGTCTCTTTTCATATAGTTCAAAGAGCTATGTCTCAAGTCATTCACTCCAACATGTACTATGACAGAGTCATAACAGTAATTGCTGCTGAGTGACTTGAGAGTGTGCATGACTTGGTGGATCTTGGCACCTGACAGACAGCTGACCATGACTTTCTCCTTGTCCAGCATGGTGAGAAGGACATCTGTGTCTCACTACTGAGTCACCTATGACTAGGAAATTTGGTTTTGAAGTGTTTTGCCATAGGGGATTGATTGCTGGGACACTGTTATATGTGTTGCTATATGTACTGGTGGATTCTATTTGTGTACCAGTATGTGATACTTGTCTGCGTTTGGGAGGTCTCTGGCCTTTTGGTAAGCTCTTAGTGAGTACCTCCCCGTATGTGGGTTTATGTGTCTTGACTTTATCTTGTATGAGAGGAGAGGTGTGTGAGCTGACAAGCTTTTTGATGTCTTGTTTATTGTTTCATGAGAGGACTGATTCAAGTTTCATTGTATAGTAATATCTCTCACATACTGTATTTGTTTACTTTAGGAGCAAGTGCTTGTCATCATACATGAGGCAAATGCTATATTGCCTCAGGATGCCCACATCAGTCAGGCTGGCTGGAGAAATGTTAGGAAATTTACTGTCCATAGCAGCAGGTAATTCCTGGTTTGTAGAAGGGCAAAAGGTCAGCTATTGCTATTGGATTAAAAAGGGGAATTAGCACTATATATGAGTTGTCTGAGGAGCAGCAGGGAAGCCTGAGACGGTTTCACTAAGTGTTCAGAGAAAAAATGAGATTCTAGGAGTTTGCGTTTATACAAGGCACTACTAATAATCACTGAGCGGTGCGCAGCTACACACAAAAGCGGTGCTTAAATACTAACAATTTTAAACAGTTCTAACACTATCTACCAATAGAAAAGCCTCTCACAGAGCCTTTATTCCAGCAATCTCCAACTCAGAAGGGTCCTGAGCTACACACGTCTGTCACAAGGGTGCAGGAGAGCCTTCTTAATGTAAAATGGCTGGTTTTAGTGCTCAAGTGATACCAAACAGTCTAGATTCAGCAAGTCTGAATCTAGCCTATACTATTAAGGAAGATATTAGAACCGTTACCTACTAACTACACCAGCTGCAGAACTCAGTTAAGAAATAACTAAAAGACATAAAGGCAGACAAAGCAATGGGGAGTGGATGGGATTCATTCCAGGATTCTTAAGAGAACTGAAGGACATTCCTTTCAAGTGCTCCTGATTTCGACTCAAATTTTAGCTCTAACTATTTTAATCCTTCCTAAAACCGGTGACTTCTGGAGAAAAGGTGGCAAATCACTCTTAATGTTTGTAATTAGAGTCATAGAGTTCCTTTACTTCAGAAATTGCATATTAATTTACAGTCTTTTATTCTGTCAATGTGTAAGTTAATAGTATTAATATTTTAAGAGTCCCTGATTATTTCTGGATATGTTCCTGATTCTGTTGAGATTTGTCCCTGATTTGTTGAGAGCTATGCAGTGTGGAATTTGTTTGTAACACCTCTAACTAACCCTTATAAACCAATCAGAAAAGGAGGCTAGCATTCCTGAAGAATGGAGCATGACAGTTGGGATTTGCTTTCACAAGAGTGGGCACAACAGCAAATCTAGAGGCTATAAGCCTGTCAGTTCTACCTCTGGAATGGAATAGCATTCTGATAAAGGATTAATGCTTTAAGCTGTTAATAAGTTCTGTAATCTTGAGCAGATGCATAGTTAATATGTTATTTGGTGCCCTGGGCAGTTCATAGACTGACACACCACCATGCTGAGAAAAAAAAGGTCCTCTAAAGTTGAAAAACAAACAAAAAAGCCATGACCCTACCTAGTCTTCCTTCCCTTTATGTTCCCTCAAAAGGACCATACTTAGTACCTCATTACACCTCTCTCTCCAATGTGTCTACTATGCATTTGCACAATTTTATACAAACAAAAAATGTTAATTGTTGACCTATTGAACTATATCAATGTAAAATTGTTACTTAGCTTCTTTTTAATGCAACTTTAACTTTATGCATGTATCCCAACATATGTGAATCGTTTTGCTATAACTGCTATTATATCAATATTGTTTAAAATTGTACTTGTTTTAAAGTGTATTACAGGAGCTTTTCTCCTCGGGTCTCCACTGAAAATGGGCCACAAGCCCAGTTGACAAACCCGGTTAACAAATGTCAATAAATAAATAAATAAAATAAATAAAAAGGCCTGTTGCAAGAATATAGTTAAATTACTAAACACATTCATTTCAGCAGTCTAGCAACTGAGATATCAGCCACCACAGACTGCTTAAATGAATCACGGCACTTTTCTCATGCCGAGTTACCACCCTGATGGTTTATGCCTGGGGCAGTTGACCACTTTGTCCCACTCTAGTTATGGCAGTGGTCCTGGGTACAGGGTTTGATTCCTTCTACCTCCTTTTGTGTACTGTGCGACTCTGAGCAAGTCGGTTGATCAGACAGTGCTCCTGGGCCACCCCCTGCAAAGGGACATTTGTGGCTAGTGGGTCTACCCCATTAAGAGGTGAATGTTGTTGTTGTGTCTTTCGGATTTTCCCAGTTAGGGGTCGCCACAGCAAAACTCCAGTCCGCTAATGATTGGCAGTAGATTTTTATGTGCCGAGTTGCCAGCCCTGACGCACAACCTTCCACGAAGGTACGCCCATTCACGCATGTC
Organism: Protopterus annectens; assembly: GCF_019279795.1. Taxonomy (NCBI): domain Eukaryota; kingdom Metazoa; phylum Chordata; order Ceratodontiformes; family Protopteridae; genus Protopterus; species Protopterus annectens. The sequence goes on from NC_056734.1 coordinate 523,576,091, forward strand.
TCTACACAGAAGACGCTCTTGCTGAGAATTGAACCGGACGTCTTACTGTGAAGCGAGAACGCTACCGCAGCACCACCACCGCAGTCCCATTAAGAGGTGAATAACAATAAAAAAAAAAATCACTGCTGCAGGAAAAAAAATGTGAAGCATCTAGAAGCCATTGGATACTGAAACCAAATACAGCATGGAATAATAGCAAGAAGGCCATGTCAGGCAGACCTATCAGAACTCGGTGGCTGAATAATCTGAGTTGCTGAGTGGTTGAAGAGGTCTGTGAGCATGGTTTTCTTGGCCTGTGGCAAGGCTTCTGATACCATCACCGCACATAAAGAGTTAATTATTAGGTAGAGGTGGAGTAGATGCTGAGTCAGCATATAGTAATATTAGGCTAGATAATACAGTGTAGAACGTAACAGTAAATGAGTCACTGTGCTATATGAATGGTTACCGGTGCTCTTCCAGAAGTCAGTAATGATTTTGGTTAATGCCCTTAAATAAGCAAAAGTGAAGCTGATCACAAATGAAAATGTTTTTATTTAGTGATGTATGCATTCATTCATTTATTCATTTTTGTGGATGACAGAGTGGTGTGCAACAGGACTGGTGCGCAGGAATGAGAAGAAATTATGAAAAAAGAAAAAAAATGGCAAAACTGGAACCATGCAAACACATGAGGTCTTACATTCAGTGTAAAATAAGGTATCTAAGAAACAAACAAACTGGAAAGGTGTGCATAACTGGAGGTGAAGCAGTAACAGCAGCCGTTGAGGAAACAGATAAGAACGCAGCTTTATCAGAGAACGTAAAGATAAACAAGCAATGTGAGACAGCAGAAAAAAGAGGGTTAATGAGATACTAGGATGTATTGAAATAGTCATTACCAAAAAAAATGTTATTTCTTGTTTTATAATAACTTGGTAAAACAAAGTTTTGTTTGCAGTTCTGGAAATCGCAGCTTTGCCAGGGCATACATTGGATAGAGTTCAGAAAAGTGGTGCAAGAGAAGGCTTCATCTTTATAGCCCTGAAGTAAGAAAGCAAAATAAGGTTGGTTTATGTATGCCAAGGAGATCCACACATTCCAAACTGAAAAGAATGCCAAGGAGATTCAGAGATTACAAAAGGAAGTTATATAACAAAAAGGGATGCATGGCAATAGGAGGACATCATCTGAAGATGCACATATAATGTTTTTCACACACACACAAATACACACACACACACACACACACACACACACACACACACACACACAGACACACACACACACACACAGTCCAAAACAAACAATTTTGAAGCACAGTATGCTTCTTTCCTTAGAAAGAAGTTTAGTTTCAAAAATAAATATAGAGACAGCTAGCCTTCTCTTTCAGGTTTTTATTTTTGTATACTTAGGTGGCATATTAAGAAATAAAGACTAAGAGAAAAGAGAAATACAAAATTGAATATGATAATAGACATCATATTTGCAAAGTATATCAGCATTTTATGCATTTAATTTAAATACTTCAAAGATATAATGAATTAAATAATTTCCTGTTATGAGCAGGTTTCCGGATAAACAACTTTTCACAGAAATTACTGAGAAGTCTATGGCATCCTTTGTTAATCATAAAACCACAAATCTGCTCCCCTACACGCCTGTTAATTACATATGCTGATTCTGAGATCAAACAACCGTGAAGAAAAGGAAAATCTTATACACCTTATAGGTATATAGGTATATGTATTTATAAACACACACACATATATATATATATATATATATATATATATATATATATATATATATATAAATTAACAGGATTTTAAGGTGTGTGTGTGTGCGCGCATGTGTGTGCATGTGTGTGTGTGTGTGCGTGTGTGCGTGTGTGTGTGTGTGTGTGTGTGTGTGTGTGTGTGTGTGTGTGTGTGTGTGTGTGTGTGTGTGTGTGTGTGTGTGTGTGTGTGTGTGTGTGTGTGTGTGTGTGTGTGTGTGTATGGGTTAGCTCACATTATTTCCAAACATGACACTCATTCTATTTGTGTTCCTTTAATGCAGGTAGGAAGTTAGTGTTCATGTTTATTATTATGAGAAGAAAAAGCAGTAATTCTTATCTGTGGTTGTGTGCATATTAGTCACCGCTTTCTGCTGTCATTGTTTTAATATCATCCTGTGCTTGCACTGGCCATGCTTGTAATGCTGTTTCCTAGCCCAGCCATGCATTATTAAGGCAAATATTTAAAATAATGTTATATTTTTCTATAACATTTCACAAAAATCAGTAATTCCTAGGCATGGTTAATGCTTCACTTTGTGTACTTAGTAACTTATGGCAACTTACAGATGGCAATTTGTTTCCTTGCATAGATCACAGCTTTCTACACATTAACGTTAATATGCAAATACTGGGGACATTTATAATTATTACTCAGTGGCAGCTTAAGAATACCTTGGATCCCAGGTGGCAGTCAAATCATGTGCTCGACGCACCCTTTTTAGGACCATACACAAATACACATGTTCTTTTGAATACCCTCACCCCCCCCCCCCGATAATTGCAAATGTATGTTTGAAATCCTAGCTGAGTAGACAAGGTTATGTAAAAGGATTTAAAGTCCTGATAATCTGTGAAGAAACTGTAGTGGATTTTGAAATGTTTGCAAGAGATTTTTTTACATTTCAGCAGCAAAGAGAATAATATTTTTACCCAAATATCAAAGAAATGTTTGAATAATTTTTCACATCATCATATGTAGGGTAAACGGGGGACATAATGGAGAAAACTCTAATAGAACACTAAAATGTTTTTACATTAAAACACATAGTTTGTGGGGTAAAAGGAGGAGCTCGACTTTATCGCAAAAAAGTATCGACTTCAGTCAATTGGTATCATTGAGTCCTTGGTGATATATTTCTGCTTGTTTTATACATATTAAGGTAGCAAACCCCTCTACCCTAATAATAATAACAGTGGTATGTGGGAGATTAAACACATTTGACTGACCACATTTATGGCTTAATTTATTTGTTTGTTTCTTAGTTTTGTTAACTTGGTAAGTAGGCTAGTCAGATGACCCATTTCAGCCATGACCCAGGTCAAATGTATACAAAAGACACAGTGTGCATAGAACAATAACATTTGTAAGCACATCAGAATATGTGTTAGACTGTTTTATTTCACATATAATAAACATAATATACAATACAAAAGCAAGGAAAATGAATGTGTATACAATTACCAACAATAAATATTACACACAAACTGGTCTGTAGAATTACACACAATGCATGCAGCAGACAGTAAGGGTATGTGTGCTACAGTGGTTTGTCAAAGCAAAAGCATTGTTTGGAATCAATGTAATGACTTTATGGTAACATTTTGCATGAAGTATGGATATAAGGGAAAAGACTTCCTCACACCTGGAGCCAGTTTTTCAAAGGTGTTTTTTTTTTCCACCTTAGTGTGAAGGGAGTTTGATGGAAGTTAATAGCACTGGAGTCAGTATTTCTTAATGAATAGTGAGTTTCCTTGTGAATAAGATGCATAGCAATGGGAGGGCTGAAATCATTATAGAGTAGCTTATAGATGCTGGCAGAGAGATGAAGGCAAGCCCTATTGTTGATAGGAAGAATGTCTGTACCTAGGAGAAGAGTATAGTGTTGTGCTCTGCTGTATGCTAAGTTGATGAAAAAGCATGTATTATGTAATGTTCTGCTGCAGGAGATCAGTGCTTCCCAGCTTCCTAGAGAGCCGTGAGGAGACAGCATTCAAACTGGGTATGAGGATACTCTTAGTTGTTTGTCTTTCGCCACAGCGGAACTCCAGTCCGCTAATGATTGGCAGTAGATTTTTACGAAATGCCAAGGTGCCAGCTCGACACCCAACCTTCAACGAAGGCACGCCCATTTACGCACGCATGTCTTTCGAACGCTACCCAACCGCAAGGAGGACATGCAGACTCCACACAGAAGGCACTCCCAAGCCAAGCCAAGAATCGAACGGGAGAACCTCTTGCTGTGAGGTAACAATGCTACCGCCGTACCACCGCAGCATCGGTATGAGGATACACTTAGTAATAAAGTATATTCTTTCAGGGCAAAGTAAATGGATAATTTTGCAGGATAGCCTGAGCTGCTGACCAACTTAATTTATAATGAATTCTGTGTGTGTTAAATGTTAAGTCAGGATCCGATTAACTTGTTTCAAGGGTGTGGCATAAGGGAACCTTCTAAGGTTAAAGGTTGGCAACTGAGTAACATTTCAGAAGTAAAGAATACCACTGTTTTTGTTTTAGTGGTGTTCACTATAAGTTATAATCTGAGAACAAATTATATGAAATTATGTGATAAAATTGTGTCAAAGAGACTATTGAAGGGTTATGTTGTCTGTAGAGTTAAGCAAGAGAAGACCATCAGTACAGAGTGTAATTTTATTTTACATTTGTTGACCGGGCTAGTCCAACTGGATATATGTCCGTTTTCAGTAGAGGCCCGGGGAGAAAAGCTCCATCAGTTGTACACTTTTACAAAAAGGCATAAATGGTTACATAAGAAAGATAGGAAATAAAAAACAATAATATAATCAGATAAAAAATACATTGGCATAAAAGTTCACATGACATCATAGCAGGTTAACCAGATAATATAAAAAATAAATTTTTTTTTTTTTTTTAAACAAGGGTAATGGAAGAGAGAAGAGTTGGCATTAGTCAGGATTAGTGCAGGAGCAAAGCCAGTGTTTATTGAGATAAATCTTTAGTTGAAATTTGAAAAGTTGGAAAGAGGTTAAAGAAGTGATATCAGAGGGTAGTTTATTCCATGTTTTTCCAACAGAGTTGGAGAATAAACTGGCATTATTGTTAGGTTTGGTAATATTAATCAGAAGTTTATTTGAGGAACGAAGTTGTTGCAGGTTGTTGTATGGAGAAATAAGGCTAGTAAGTGTTGGTGTGTTGGTTGGCTGATATAGAATCTTATAAGCAATTAAGATCTGTTGAAGTACAAGTTGGTTAGGAAGTTCAATCCAGCCTAGTTCTTTTAGGTTCAAGCAGTGATGAGTTCTAAAAGGAGATCCAATAGCGAATCGAGCTATGTTATGATAGGATGTTTCTAGTTTCTTCATGTTGTTTTGGAAAGATTAGTGTAAATGGGGAAGCATAGAGAAGAGTGGAGATTAGGTGAGATCTAGCAATGGTGGACCTTGCTGTGGGTGTTAGGAAAGGTTTGATTCTGTAAAGGGATCCTATTTTTATTAACTAATTTTATGGTGTTGTTGATGTGAGAGTCAAAGTTGAGGTTATTATCAATAGTTATCCCTAATAGTTTTGTGGTCAAGTCAGGAGAGATGAGTGTTCCGTCAGTGGATGTAAGAGTAAAGTAAGGTGGAGTAGATTTACGGTAGGTGAAAAAGTAATAGTTTTGTTTTCTTGGGGTTGAGGAGTAGACAGCGGTAAGAGAACCATTGTTCTACAGCACTGAAAGCTTTTGAGTAAGTGACTGGAGTTCTGTATGAGAGTTAGCAGAGCAGATTATAGTTGAGTCGTCCGCATATTGTATACAGGTAGAATATGGGATAGCAGATTGAAGGTCATTAATGAAGATAGAAAATAGCAAAGGGCCTAGGATAGAGCCTTGAGGTACACCTAAGGAGATAGGTAGAAGATTAGAAAGTGAGTTTTTCCAAAGTACTGCCTGCTGACGATTTTCTAGGTAAGATGCAAACCAGGACAAGGCAAGATGATCAAGAGCCAGTGATTGTAGGATATGTAGTAAAAGTTTGTGATTCACCATATCAAAAGCTTTGGATAGGTCGATAAAGACAGAGGAAGATAGATAGTTATTGTTACGGTTAGTGTTAATGGAGTTAGTGAAGGAGAGTAAAGCAGTAGTGGTACTGTGTGAGGGTCTGAAACCATGCTGACAGTTAGAAAGTAAGTTGTTGTTGAGAAGGTGATTTAATACTTGTTTGTGAATACATTTTTCCATGATTTTTGCGATTGGTGAGAGGAGAGCTATTGGACGAAAGTTAGAGAAATCATTAGAGTTTCCTCCTTTATGTAGTGGGATGATATGAGATATTTTCCAGATAGAGGGAAGATTCCTTCCTTTATAGATCTATTGATCAGGATGGAAATAGGGTAGGCTAAGGCTTTGGCACCTATCTGTAAGAATTCTGCAGGCAGTTTGTCTGCAGAGGGAGTGGTGGGTTTTAACTTTAGGAGCAATGATGTGATAAAGGAGGTAGAGACTGGTTGTAATTGGGGTGTAGGAGGTGGATTTAATGTGGATGGAGGAAGATTTGAGGTATCAGGAGATAGATGACTAGCTAGTGTTTGGATAGTGTTTGTGAAGAATGAGTTGAAGTCATTTGCTGTTTGTTTAGGGTTTTCTGGGTTAGAGTCCTGGGGATTAGGTGTAATGGGTGACCTGGAGACAGAAGATTATTAATACTGGCCCAGAATTTTTAGGTTCCTTATTAGTAATGTTCTGCAGCTGAAGGTAATAGTTTTTTGTCGGTCAGGATAGCTCTTTTAGTGCTGTTTCTAAGCTCTCTAAATTTTGACGATCAGTTTGATTTTTAGTGGTGCCATTTTGACCATGATTTATTTCTAATAATGATTTTATGCCTAGTATTATTAGTTAGCCAGGGTGCTACTTTTGATTTGGTTCTGATGGTACGAGTTGGGGCATGTTGGTCTAGAATTGATAAGAATGTAGAGTTAAAGTAATCTACTGCTTCATTAAGGGAAGATATTTCAATGAGGACCAATTACAATATTTTAGATCAGCTAGAAAATGTTCTGAGTTAAAAGTCTTTTTTGTTCTTAGTGTTCTAAGTGTGGCAGGTAAGGTTAGGTTGATTTTGTGTCTAATGACATAAGTTAAAGAATGGTCACTTAGATCATCTGGAAGGGTACCGGACTGGTAGGTTTGTTGGGGAGTATTAATCAGAATCCAGTCTAGAATAGATTTATGGTTGTTGGATTTATCAGTTCTGGTTGGACAGTTAATGAGTTGAGAGAAGCCATATAGGTTTATGTGGGATGTAGGGTTTATACTATTAAATGAATTCCAATCAATGTTAAAGTCACCTAGAACTACTGTTTCTTGGGGGAGGTTGTTTGTCAGCAAGCTCAGGATGCATTCTAGAGTGTTAGTGTTATTTCCTGGGGGGAGATATACACAAATTATGTTAATAGCTTTATTAGGGTTGATTTGAAGTTTTGAGCTGATTACTTCTGCATTATTGTCCTGAGTAAGGTTAGGATTTATAATACTAATTTGTAGTTGTGCTTTGTACAGAATTGCTACGCCACCTCCCTTTTTGGTTTTACGGTCCAGTCTAAAGATATTATACCCGGAGGTAATTTCATTATCCTTAATGGTAGGTTTTAGCCAAGTTTCTGATAAACATAAGATATCAAAATGGTGAACATCTAAAAGGGCATGGAGTTGAGAGATCTTGTTACAAATGCTACGATATTAAGATGAGCTATGGTGAGAGAGTTGGTATAAGTGTTTGATGATATAGGAGAATCTTTGTCTTGTTTAATATAACTATTAGTGTTTGTGCTATTTGGGCCAGGGTTAGGGTGAATGTCCCCATCTAATAGTGATTGAAACAATAAGAAATATTGGAGCTGGGACTGTTTATGTAGGATGTCAATATATTTTTATTTCTTTGTTTACTTAGCTTAGGGTAAGCAAGTTTGTGGTGTTTGGTAGATATGTAGTTAGGTATGGTAGGAAGATTTAATGTGGTTAGTGTAGAAGGTGAGTTAGGTGTAGAGGTGTGCTTAGAGGGAAGGACAAGAGTAGAGGGAGTGGGTGTTCATAGGAGGTTATGAGATGAGTAATCACAAGAGGAGGTAAGAGTGTTAAACAGATAGTTATTTGAAAGTATATTGGGAGAGATAATGTCCACATAGTGTAGGTTAGGAAACCGATAGAGATAAAGGAAAATAGAAGGAAGAAGAAAGGAAAGTAGTGTAAAAGACTTTAAGAGGTAGTGTGGAGGAGGGTTATGAGAAAGTTGGGTGTGGTATGAGATAAGAGGTAGGGGTTGGCAACAGAGGGGTTTATACCTGTTTGGGTAGGGGTGTGTCAATAAGAGGTATAAAAGTAGGACCACTGGGGCGGGTGGGAATTGGGGGCAGGGTAGGGGAGCGGAGTGAGCTTAGAGGACGGAGCGGAAGAGCCCAGAGAAGGAGAAAGAGTGGTGAAAAAACAATCAGAAAAGAGAGAGAGCAGAAGGTAAGTTTACTGAGATGTGTAGTAGGTGGAAAGAAAGTCTGAGAAGTACAGTTATGGGTATGGATATGGAGGGATTACAGTTGGATAGGATAGTAGGTTAAGTGAAGGATTGAGATGGGTGTTAGCTAAGTGGAAGACAAAATGTGGATAGGCAGTCAAATGAGAGATAGTAAGGGAGAGGATTGCAGAAGAGGTGCAATGGAGCAAGGTAGGTGAGACGAGGAGGAGAGTGGCGGGAGTAAAAGAGACAGTAGGAAGATTGTGGAGTGCCAGTTGGTGGGCAGTTAGGGAAAAAGCAACACAGTCGTAGTATCAGTAAGAGGGAGGCAGCTGAAAGGCAGTTATCTAGAATGAAACACAGTCTTAGTATCAGTAATAAGGAGGAAGCTGACAGTGAGATAGTGAAGTATAGAAATAGATAGGGAGGGAGGGTTGTTCACAGGACACCAAAGGGGTGGGTAGGGAGTATTGGCTGCAGGCTAACCTGGCAGGGAGGCACACTGCACCTACCAATAGGTATCTACTACCTGAAGTATTACAAGGTTAGGAGTAACACATACTTCCAGGTCAAGTTCCTTGCTGGGAAACGAAGGTAGTTTTACAACTTGAAAGAAAGTCCTTAGTTGAGGCTTCTGTATTGTGGCCTTGAGTAGGGATCAAAAATTCAGTAGGGTAGAGCAGGATGGGCTGGATCACAAGTTCCAGGTCAAGTTCCTTGCTGGGAAACGAAGGTAGTTTTACAACTTGAAAGAAAGTCCTTAGTTGAGGCTTCTGTATTGTGGCCGTAGGGATCAAAATTCAGTAGGGTAGAGCAGGATGGGCTGGATCACAAGTTCCAGGTCAAGTTCCTTGCTGGGAAACGAAGGTAGTTTTACAACTTGAAAGAAAGTCCTTAGTTGAGGCTTCTGTATTGTGGCCTTCAGTAGGGATCAAAAATTCAGTAGGGTAGAGCAGGATGGGCTGGATCACAAGTTCCAGGTCAAGTTCCTTGCTGGGAAACGAAGGTAGTTTTACAACTTGAAAGAAAGTCCTTAGTTGAGGCTTCTGTATTGTGGCCTTCGAGTAGGGATCAAAAATTCAGTAGGGTAGAGCAGGATGGGCTGGATCACAAGTTCCAGGTCAAGTTCCTTGCTGGGAAACGAAGGTAGTTTTACAACTTGAAAGAAAGTCCTTAGTTGAGGCTTCTGTATTGTGGCCTTGAGTAGGGATCAAAAATTCAGTAGGGTAGAGCAGGATGGGCTGGATCACAAGTTCCAGGTCAAGTTCCTTGCTGGGAAACGAAGGTAGTTTTACAACTTGAAAGAAAGTCCTTAGTTGAGGCTTCTGTATTGTGGCCTTCGGTAGGGATCAAAATTCAGTAGGGTAGAGCAGGATGGGCTGGATCACAAGTTCCAGGTCAAGTTCCTTGCTGGGAAACGAAGGTAGTTTTACAACTTGAAAGAAAGTCCTTAGTTGAGGCTTCTGTATTGTGGCCGTAGGGATCAAAAATTCAGTAGGGTAGAGCAGGATGGGCTGGATCACAAGTTCCAGGTCAAGTTCCTTGCTGGGAAACGAAGGTAGTTTTACAACTTGAAGGAAAGTCCTTAGTTGAGGCTTCTGTATTGTGGCCTTCAGTAGGGATCAAAAATTCAGTAGGGTAGAGCAGGATGGGCTGGATCACAAGTTCCAGGTCAAGTTCCTTGCTGGGAAACGAAGGTAGTTTTACAACTTGAAAGAAAGTCCTTAGTTGAGGCTTCTGTATTGTGGCCTTGTAGGGATCAAAAATTCAGTAGGGTAGAGCAGGATGGGCTGGATCACAAGTTCCAGGTCAAGTTCCTTGCTGGGAAACGAAGGTAGTTTTACAACTTGAAAGAAAGTCCTTAGTTAAGGCTTCTGTATTGTGGCCTTGTAGGGATCAAAAATTCAGTAGGGTAGAGCAGGATGGGCTGGATCACAAGTTCCAGGTCAAGTTCCTTGCTGGGAAACGAAGGTAGTTTTACAACTTGAAAGAAAGTCCTCAGTTGAGGCTTCTGTATTGTGGCCTTCGAGTAGGGATCAAAAATTCAGTAGGGTAGAGCAGGATGGGCTGGATCACAAGTTCCAGGTCAAGTTCCTTGCTGGGAAACGAAGGTAGTTTTACAACTTGAAAGAAAGTCCTTAGTTGAGGCTTCTGTATTGTGGCCTTGAGTAGGGATCAAAAATTCAGTAGGGTAGAGCAGGATGGGCTGGATCACAAGTTCCAGGTCAAGTTCCTTGCTGGGAAACGAAGGTAGTTTTACAACTTGAAAGAAAGTCCTTAGTTGAGGCTTCTGTATTGTGGCCTTCGAGTAGGGATCAAAAATTCAGTAGGGTAGAGCAGGATGGGCTGGATCACAAGTTCCAGGTCAAGTTCCTTGCTGGGAAACGAAGGTAGTTTTACAACTTGAAAGAAAGTCCTTAGTTGAGGCTTCTGTATTGTGGCCTTCGAGTAGGGATCAAAAATTCAGTAGGGTAGAGCAGGATGGGCTGGATCACAAGTTCCAGGTCAAGTTCCTTGCTGGGAAACGAAGGTAGTTTTACAACTTGAAAGAAAGTCCTTAGTTGAGGCTTCTGTATTGTGGCCTTCGAGTAGGGATCAAAAATTCAGTAGGGTAGAGCAGGATGGGCTGGATCACAAGTTCCAGGTCAAGTTCCGTAATGCGTATAGTATGAAAGCCCAAGGGGAGGAATGCAAGCAATGCAGTCGATAGCAATGTAATGCAGCTTGTTTACAATAATAACATAAATACAGCATCCAGTAACAACCAGATACAAGAAGTTCTGCTTACAGTAATGTTTTTTCAGCTTATTTCCAATTATAACACAAAATTCACACTCCCTACCCAAATAAGCATAGCATGTTACTGTATTGCAGGTGAGTGTGATGGATGAAATGCAGATCATACTGTCCATAATAATATATTACTGCTTGCTTCACATTCATGAAGGTTCATAAGTTCATAGGTAAGTACTAGGCAGTCTACAGACTATTATAAGCATAATCAATAAATCACAGTAAAAATGTCTTTCCAGCCAAAAGGAGAACAACACAAGATTGACTGGGGAAGAAGTCGAGGCTCATATTTTCTGAGTTTACCTTGAAGGTAGCAAGAGAGTTACCATGTTTGACATGGAATAGATATTTGTTATAGAGTTGGGGGATTTGCTGAGATATGAGCCACTGGACATTATCTGTTAGTGAAGGCTTTATTCCTTTAACTAGGTATCTCAGAAATAATTTGTTCTGCAAAGACGAATATGGGGCAATAGAAGGGTAGATTTTTAATGGCTTGAAAACTTGGACACAGGTCACCATGGGGGAGTCTGTAAGAGACTGTGTACAGAGAAATGGCTGCCAGTCACCAGAGACTGTGTACAGAGAAATGGCTGCCAGTCGCCTAGTTAAATGAAGGTCTTGAGGCCATTGACCTTTTTAGGAATGTCAGAGGTCTCTCAAGTTGGGTGATATTTTCAGACAAAAATAAAGCAAAAGGAGCATTATCTTCAAAAATGGGTCTTATGAGGAATGAGCAAAGGACAAGTAATACTTCTGTGGATCTATATGAGATGCCATTGGACATTATATGTACAAGATAGAAGGCTTGCTGAAGTAATATACAGACATGTCAGAACATAAGGAATTATCAACAAAAGTGCTTAGCTCCCTTACTAACAAACACACTGGTTTACAATAAAAATACCGGGACTGCAGAATCAGGATATGTCTGAGTAACCAGATGCAGACAACACACTATTTAGTAATATATTTCAGAATATTTCAAGCACAGCAAAGCCTCCATGCCAAGTAACAATAGTGGTGCTGTAAAGGGCAGATATGATTGGCTGGCCAAATGCAAGCAAAACTATGTTAATGTAACATAATTTGTTTTCAGAAACACTGCAACCTCACCATACTAATAATTTCAATGTATTCAGCTACAGTAGACGTATGTGACAGACCAAATAGATGTTCTGAAAATAAGAAACGAGCCTCAAATTATACAAGTGGGTGTGTTAAATATAACTGGGTACAAAATGCAAACTATAGCATAAATGCTTACTTTATCAAGTTATTGATCATAGGAGCAAATATTTTGCAATGCTATCACAAAATAGCATTGCAATATCATTAAAGCTAATTATTTCTGTATGCAGAAAATCCCTGAGCTTTTCATTGTCAGATGGAAATATCCATCCTCATTGATGGAGTAGAGAGAGAAAGCCCTGACTACAGCCCAGATGTGGAGTTCAGGGAGTGGCTTGGGTACCCGATGGCACAGGCAGGAGAGATGGATATGCTCATCATGATGATAAGAGCACAGCTCATGGTTGAGGTGGAAGATGACTGAGGAGTGCTGTGTATAAGGGCATTGAGGCTTTGGCTGAGTCACATGTGCCATGGGCCGTATGTTGTAAGCCCATTGCATACCACCTCTTTGGGCAGCCCAAGTGCATGCAGTGACAGAGAATAGGGCTAATGCAAAAATACCCCATCAGCAGCAAAGTAACCACGAGACCTCTGTCGACTCACCTGCCCTGATCACAGGTCACTGTTAGTATAGGTGGCAAGGAGGGTTTGATAGATGCTGTGGACAAAGACAAATCCTGGGAGCAGTTGGTAGTCAGCTTCAGGGAGCAAAAATGAAAACATCCAAAGGCTTACACGAGAATAAAGAAATCATTCATCCTGTCTCTTACTCTGGCTGATCACTGCTATTATGCCTACATGTTAACCAGTTAAAAGCTGCAAACAGAAATTGGATGCTTAGCATAACATGAAGTGATGGTCTAAATACAGAATGACACATTCATGTGTATGTTTAAAACTGGACATGTAAAATAATGTTTTTACTGATTGTAAAAAAGATACAGCCACATAACAGCATAATGAGTCCTCATAAAAAAATCACATATCCTTTTCAAAAGCTCATTTGGTAATGATTAATGTGTGAATGTATTTTCAGGAATTACAGAACTGGAATTAATGAACCAACAAGCAGTATGTCATCTGTATAATTGTGCCAGAGGAAATAGGTTTTAAAATTGGTTCTATTCCTGGCCAATACTGCTTGGCACTTCTTCAGGTCATGCTGGAGATATAGATACATCTCCCCGAGAATGCCACTTCTCTGGGACAAGCTCCCAGTTCACGTGAAGCAGAGCATCTCCCTGACCCTCTTCAAACACAACCTAGAACAATGGATGGGTGACCACAAATTCACTCCTGAGGAGGTGCCCACGTCTTTCCTATACAGAGGAAGTCAGTATTAACTACCATAGACGCTAGCATCTGTGAACTTCAATCACCTATCCACTGACAACTGGGGCAACTCAGGATAAATATGGCTGTGCTTGTAAGGGCTGTGGGGCTGTTAGCCTAGTAACCTTCTGTGAACCTATGTACTTTACTCCATGTTAAAGTGAGGTTGTCTTAACTTTGAAGTTATCTTCAGAACAACATTGACTGTCCACTGTTCCTGAAATAAGTATGCTGCATAAGGATACAGGTTTGATTTGGGGGTAAGGTTTATAATTATAAAGTTCAGTAAACCTGCAGTTAGTACATTATTTTAATTAGAAGCAAGGGGTGAAAATTCAGGTAATCTTTTCTGACTCAAAAAAATTATTAAGATATTTTACATCTTGTTTTCTTACTAGTGTAAGAATCAAAACAGTATAGCATAAATGAAAAGATACAGCATTTGTATAAACATTTATATTTTGACAGAGGCTACTGTACAACAAAACGTTGCTTTGCAGCCTGTTATAGTTGGTATATGAGATTTGAGTTCAGGCCATTACAAGATAAAGTAATGCTTGTGTGCCATTTATAGACATAAAAGCCTACATTGGCCTACACAGACAGATGTAAATAAGATTTTCATAATAAGATAGTTCTTAGTATATTACCTTCCTCGACCTGAAATAAAAAAACAGGTTTTTGTAAATAAGAATTTTACTCTAAAAATGGCAGTTGTACAAGTTGCAGAAAAACATGGGCAAGAAATCAGCAAATATTATAGAAAAAATGCCGACTTCTTAGCTTATGAAAGTGTTGATGCAGAGCCATGTAGAAATGATTAAGTTTCTCTAGACATAAAATAGGTTATGAATATATTTGAAGTCCAAAAATAACTACTTGGGCAGCTAACAGGAATGCTGGAGGACAAACTTAAATTTGTTTGAGGCATTGAGAAAGTCATGTGGAGAGACAGTCAGAGATATTATCTGTTTAGTGGTTTCAGAAATTAGGACTAAATAAACAAGCAAATAAGATTAAAAAAAAAAAAAAAAAATACAGGCTAGAAAAGTAACCATGAATGAAGCCTTAGAGTAAGTATTTTTTACTTTAAGCAGCATAAGACACTTTTAAAGAAATCAGAGCAATGCTAACACTTTTTGCAGCCTGTAGGAAGATAATATTTTATTAGAATAACCCAGTTTTATATTTTGATAAGATTTAAACATTTCAAAACATACTGGACTCATAAGCATTCATACTGCACCATAACACCACCAGAAGCAGGGCAGGTAAGAAATGGTTTATAAACACAACTAAGTCTGCAAAACATTCACATACTCTCCCAAGACTTCTAATGGCTGACTGAATTTAGCATGCGATATGATTTAGAATTGTTTATTACAAATATACTGACTTATAGCAGGTATTAGCAACAGAAGGAAAATCTCACAACTAAATGGGCTTTGCCTAACACCTAAAGGAGTCTCTTGCCTCCTTCACAAAGGCAGCCATAACAAAGGCCACCATGGTTCCTCTTCTATGTTTTTGAAAGTTCTATCCTCACCACTTTATGCAAGACCAATATATATAAACTACCATCTGTCTATAATCAAATAACAACGTTTCTGCTCTGGGCACTATGAGATGCAGAGTACTATAATTTTCTCAGACAATTAGGTTGAATATTATCTCAGAAGATACTTACTTATTATCATTTTTGCCTTACCTTCTGTCTGCTATTCATTTACTGTCCCCCCGTTTGCTGTACTCCTTTGTCACTGGGTACTAATGTACTAGTCTTAAGATTCTCTGAAGCTTTACTTTTAGTCACCCCTCCAACTGTTAAGAATGCTGAAGCAATGCCTTTAGTAATTGCATTACTTGTAGCGGGAACACATTAATGAAGGATGTCAGAACCTTGGATTTATCACTGTCACTGCTGTGCAGTAAAAAAGGTAGAGTGCCACTGCTGAGTTTCCCATAGTGCCAATGAGGTGGTAAACAAAAGTTCCATCTGTCTGAGTTGCTAGGTGGATAGATCCCATGGCACTTCTCAAAAAGTGAATTCCCTGGTCCTGTAGCATATATATATCATTAGGTCACCATTAAAAATAGACCACAAAGTTAATGGGACCCAGTATACAAAAAAATAAACAAACAAACTAAAAATATTTGTTACCTTTAAGCTGTCTTAGAGAAATGTCTGCCATATGTATCTGCTATTAAATAACAGCCATAAGTCCTGTAAACTTTACTGAACTGTAGATCAATTAGTTTTTAACACATATTTAAAACATTAATTTCAAACTTTTATTCAGCTTAGACAGGTTTTGTTTTCTTTTTGTAAACTCTTCAGATAATTTGATTTGTGCTAACATTTGAAATAGGCTGTGCAACTAAAGTTGCCACATACATGTTTGACAATCAAAAGTACTAACACAAATGTGTGGCTTTTCAACAAATCGGTGAAATTCAGAATTCCGTGCACCTTTATGAAAACATATTTGCTGTGGAGATTTGACCCCCTGCATAACTTGAAGGGGATGCTGTGTCCACCCCCCCACCACACACACACACTTTACAACATATATGTACTAATTCTGAGATCGCTGTACCATGCAGCAACAGAAATTCTCTGACTTGCTGTAACCTCAGGATCAGTAAATAAAAAATAACAGTTCCACGTTTGTGATTGCACTTCTGTGTGGTTAATGTGTGCTGTAAACTAACTTAATAAATCAACAAGCAAGCAAAAATAAATACTGTTTGCAGAAATCAGTAAAATAACTATTTTAGAGGTGTAACTTGGTGCGTTCCAGCTTCCAGCAACATATCAAATTGTACGTAAAAAGCTGTGACACGTGAAGCTTTTGCTTTACTTGTTTTTTTTCTCTAAGGTGAAGTTGACTCTCAAAAGCAAAATGTATGGTCAGTGCTCTATATAGATTCCATGATCAGTGACAGTGTGGCACGGGAGTTGTCGGTACTGCCATCCTTAACACTGCTACAATTCTAAGTGTACTCCTTTAATTTTAGTATATGTTGTTAAAGGGCAAATGAAAATGAAACACCTTCAGCCTCCAACATGACATCCCCTGAGTTTTCAAATCAAGGTTTGTTGCATTCAAGCAAACATTGCTCATGGCTACAATATAGTAATGGAATTCAGATGTATGAGCTAATGATGATGTAATGTGTTTTACAGAAATCTTGAATAATGTTCCATTTTTATGTCATTAGAAATCATTAAATCCAAAATATATAACATGATGAAATGCATATGCAGAACAAAATGGATTAAACCATAGGTGGTGCTGCGGTAGCGTTGTCGCCTCACAGTAAGATGCTGGCTGGTTCGACTCTCAGCTAGGGCGTCTTCTGCGTGGAGACATGCGTGAATGGGCGTACCTTCGTTGAAGGTTGTGTGTCAGGGCTGGCAACTCGTCACGTAAAAATCAACTGCCAATCATTAGCAGACAGGAGTTCCGCTGTGGAGACCCCTAACCGGGAAAAGCCGAAAGACACAACAACAACAATAAGCGT
This sequence comes from Protopterus annectens, assembly GCF_019279795.1. NCBI lineage: Eukaryota > Metazoa > Chordata > Ceratodontiformes > Protopteridae > Protopterus > Protopterus annectens. The sequence goes on from NC_056734.1 coordinate 523,593,108, forward strand.
TAGAGAGAGGTTGGCCAGTACTGTTCGCATAGATAGGTAAAGCCATAACTGCAATCTAAGTGACCTAAGTTTGGCTATTGACTAGAGTACCTATTGGAGTTGACGTGGGTGAAAACAGAAATGAGGGGGCTCCTATGGAGGGAGGAGGCACACAGCATGTGTCCATCCATGTTGTCTGTGATTGAAATCCTTGTGAAGACTTCGGCCCTCGCAGAAGGTGCAGCCTACGGTGGAGAAGGGTCAGTTGATTGCATTACATTTGGAAACATACAGGTATGTCATGATGACCCATTGCATGCCACCCCCTCAGACATAATAAGACATGAACAGCAGATAGCAGGAGGATTAGGTTATCTGTGTACCAAGTATGCTCACATGTTACAATCTCTGGGATACTGGGGAGTGTATGGAGGTGCTATCAGGAGGTGGGTGGGTTTTGATCACATCAGATATGGAGAAGTATATGTGCATCAGTCAAACAGCCCATTGCATATCAGTCCCTTGGACTATAGGAAGGATGCCCACTGGGGATAGGGACCTTCCCAGGTCAAGTCACCTTCTGTGAGCATTAGTGACAGAGTCCAGGCTTATTCATCTCCTGAGGGAGTCCTGTCATAATCATGTTGGGGAAGCTGGTGATTCCATCTTAGAGCGGGTACCCATGTGAAGCTGTATAATATATGTGCATGCAGAATCGGGTTAATTTGGGCTCAGAAAAAACACACTGCCAGGGACACAGGTGTCTCACTTAGCTTCAGATGCCTGTCCTGATTCAGCGCTCAGTCGGTGAAATAAAAGAGGTTTCCTCCAAGGCTTGGTGTGTGGCCATTGTATTTGAAGTTGTGGTCGTATTGTGGTTCGAAGCCTTTAAGAACCAAGGAGGAGTGGAACTACACTGACAAATCCATAGCTGGCTCACTTAGCTTCATGTGCTATTCCCAGATTCAGTGACCTACCTCCTTGGCTTTTCAAGTAAAAGAGCAAAAAAAAAAAGAAAAGAAAAAGAAAACATACTTCAGCTTTCAGTGTAAAAAGTTGATCGTTACATTTGTACCAGTCAGCTTCGTACACTAAGGCCAGATCCATGGCATCTCTGCAAGAACAAAAAAACACATTTACTGTAGAAAGCCAATGGGTATATTTGTGCCAGCCTCCTATAGCTAGATACAACCCTCCCATGCTCAGCTCTTCCAGTGAAGAGCAAAACAAATGGCTTTCTTAGCTTAAGGCACATGAATTTCTGAAGTGCCTTGCTATGCTGGCATTTAGAAATGCCAGTACAGAAAATAAATGCAGGAACTGCACTTCTCTTTTGCATCTCTAACACTTTGCACCTCAGTGATTGCCCCCTTTGCCTGACCCTTGCTATGCTTCTGCATACCGCTTACTGCAGAAGGAGCACCATTCCTACTCAGACAAGCAAGAAAAAGATCATATGGCAAAAAAGTGAGAAATGTAAAACAATGTTACTTAATGGTGAAAGAAGTCAGTGTTTAACAAATTAAATTAATATTTTTAGATTATTAGCACTATAAACCACACGCTCCAGAGATCACAACCTCATTATCACAATTAACAGAACATGCTGGAGGGACAGGTTCATCTCCCAAAGGCTGCCCATACTCTGGAATAAGCTTCCCATTCATGTCAAGCAGAGCACCTCGCTGGCCCTCTTCAAGAGAAATTTTGAGAAGTGGATGGGTAACAAAAAGTTCACTCCAGGGATCATTCCCGTTGCCCTATTGGATATGGGCACTATGAACTAACATCGAGTGGCACACTGCCTGAGCAATTTTTTTTTGGGCTAGGCTTGGTTTGCTTCCCAGCTATGATGCCTTCTCTGCTGAGTCCGCATGCCCTCATTTTGTCCACATGGGTGCACATCTTTTCTTCAGATGCACTAGTTTCCTCCCACATTTCAAAGACAGAACATTAGATGAGATGAAACTCCTCTAAATTGTCCTTAGATATGTGTACAGTGTGTGAGTTTATCTGAGTATGTGCAGCCATCTTGAGATGGACTGGTGTCCTGTTCAGGAATGGTTGAGATAGGTTTCAGTTCTTCCATGAACCTCCATGAATCTAAATATATTGGAAAATGAATAAAGTGCACTAATGGTTTATACAAAAATACATACACAGAACATTGTATGATGGTCAGGATAATATCAAAGACCTTATTTAATATCTCAATCTTAAGATAAAAGGGAAGAAAGTAAATGATATGGAGTTCTAAACATCAAAACATTATTTGGTGAATGAATTTTACAAGGCTTTCATATTATTATAAAAGCAGAACATAAAGTCTTATTTAGAGAAAGTATAAGAAATATTAAAACACAGAATTACAGAATTTCTGTTCCTGTTGCAACAGTACACATCCATAACAAAAATACAGATTTTGAAGAAAAAAAAAACATTTTTATGCTGTATAAGATGACTACTCTTTGAATCTTATGTAATTTTCTGAGATAAACTAATCACTGTTGTTAGAAATCCCTCAAAAAGTCCAGAAAGCATCATGTTTCAGTGTATTTCTATTTATATTTCATAGCCATAAAGTGAAATAGTAAGGATCTGCAGAACCCGGATGTAAGTCTGTTCTGCTTCTTGTAGAAGGTGACATGATTTACACCATACTCTGCTCATGTTAAAAGAAAAAGACACATAAAAGAGATAGGATGTCTATCAGGTAAGACCTTAAGTAATGTAGATAGTTCCATAATGAAAAAAGTCATGGTCAAAATCAGAAAGAGCAACTCTTATAATGCAAGTGTTCACTAATTAAACTAAATGGGAAACTAAGAGGACTAATTAATTGCAGCAAGGCCAATTACGAGGTCAAGATAGCCTCTCAGACTAAAGACAACTACAAGGCCTTCTACAGATATGCCCGAAACCTTAAAGGTAACACACATTATTGTGCTGAACTGTTGGTAAATGGTACCACGTCCACTGACCAGAGTGACATAGGGAATCTGCTGGCTTGCAAATTCAGTTCGAACTTCACTTCCCACCCGCTTGCTGCCACCCCCACCCCCCATGAAATCCCTACTAGCATAATCCACTCCAACTATTAGTAGGGAACAGGTCATGGTAGCACTTGTTAGGACCAAAAACATTGCCTCAGTGGGAGACAATATCCTGTGTTGCCTCTTAAATAGATTGAAACATGACCTATCAGGACCACTTGAGTCATTTTTCAACTACAGCCTCAGTACAGGCTAAATACCACATATTATGGAGGACTACAAAGGTTATTCCTTTTCACAAGGGTGAACCATCAACTGACCAGAACAGACCCATTGGTCTGACTAATCTAGAATGCAAAACCATTGAATGAATTATCATGGAAATGATCAACAAAGACACTGGCAACCTAAAGACACCAGACCCATCCCAGTTTGATTTTGTCAAAGGAAGTCCATACCTACCTAACCTGGTAGACTTCTTTGAGAGAGTCACCACGGCAGTGGCTGAGTGGAAAATGGTGCCTAAAACCTAACTATACCTGGCTAAGGTATTCAGTACAATACCCCACTCAGGTATTATTGACAAACTCATCATACTAATCATAAATCCCTACATAACGTCCTGGATTGCCAGCTATCTCACAGATAAGACCGAAGAAGTCAGGACTGGTGAGACCACCTCCACCAAGAGACCAGTCACCAGGGTTCAGTGCTGAGCTCGGTCCTGTTTGTCATCTACTTCTCCAAGGTCAAGGCTAATGTCAAGGGACTCTAGCTCACCAGGTTTGCAGGTGATCTCCAAATTGAGAGATATTATGGATTTCCTTCAATGACACTAACATCCTGCAAAAGTGTCTAATACATTCAAATGGCTGTTGCCAAAGGCCATGGATTTAAACTCAGTGCCAAGAAGTCATAGCGCCTTTTGGGAGAAACTCCACCAAGGTTAATTACTCCATTGATAAGACACCCCTAAGAGCTGACCCAGTAGTCAGAGATGTGGGAACAGATGCAGATAATAATCTGGCATTTGGCCAGTACATAACCAAGGTAGTAAGAAAATCATTCTGTGCCACCCAACTTATAAGTAAGGGTATGGCATCCAGGTCCACGGAAGGTATAGTACCACTTTGCTCAGCCCTTATTATTGCCATCATTGAATACAATGCCCCCTTCAGCATGTACATGACCAGGGAAATGCAACAGAGGTTCTCCACCAAGAAAATCCAGGGTATTAACACTTTGTTCCATAAAGATCACCTTAAAGCCCTATCTCTATACTCATTCTGCTACAAGTTACTGAGAGGTGATTTATGAGTGGCATATAAGGCATCCTCAGATCCAGCCCTGAGGGACTTTTTTTACGTCCACAAAATGATTAATACCAGAAACACAAAATCCAAGGATTTAAACATTGCTTACGACATAAATAGAACATGCTGGTGAGACAGTTATGTGTCTCAAAGGATCCCATTACTCTCGAATAGGCTCCATCCCTAACCCTATTCAAACTTAACCTTGACCACTGGATGGGAAATCGAAAATTCATCCCCCCTCAGTCTGGCTCCCATGCCAGACTGAGGGGTTGGGAGGGTGGCCTAATGGTTAAGGTGTTTGCCTTACAAACACAAGGTGCAGGGTTTGAGTCTCACAAGGGATAATTGGCTAGGCTTACAATGGCTCACAAGGGCACTTAGCCTAGTACTAACCTATGAACCTATGAACCTATGCCTCTGATAGAGGCCAACAATAATATTCCATGACTATCATACCCCCCCACTAAACCTTTACCAAATGCCTAACTAACATAACCCTCCAAATAGATCCCTGTGTTACATGGGGACATAATAGGCCTGGGTTGTGCAACTAGGCTTATAAAGGCTCTGGTGATTGTTAGCCTAGTATACACCTATGAACCTGTGAACCTAGAAGGACTTCTCATTAGCTTTGTGACAGGCAGTAGATATGTGTGCATCTCCTGAACACATGCTAAGTAACTCAGACATAATATGGCACAGGTATAGGTGGATACACACCAGGTGGTGTTTAGTTACCATGAGATGATGCACCATAACCTGACACCAGAAGAAGACCCTGCAGAAACCCACATGGAATGGAGTAGGAGTATGTCATTCAGTACCACCACAACTTCCACTTGACATGGAAGATCCAAATAGTAGCAGGCAACTAATCCCTTAAATGACATTTTCAAGTACTTATTAGTAGCAACAACAGTCCCAAACATAAAACAGGATAAAAGAAAACATAAAAATAATACAAAATGTTTAACTATACTGATGGGGCATTGTTGCCTAATACTTATTTCCCACGCATGGAGGTCATCATGGTTCCTGTGCCCTTGGTGTTTGAAATGATAGATGCAGAGTCTTAAGCGTGCTACCAACATGCTACAATGAGCCATCCCATAGTAGCTGAGATACCAGCCAAAGGGGAGGGCACCGAGGAGAAGCAGGCTGAGAGAGGTAGAAGAGCTTGTGATATCCATTTTGGAATTATCCCTGAAGGAGTCGACATTGACATAAGGATGAGCCCACCTCCATGTGTCTCAGCAGATAAGGCAACAGGCTGGTACCTCTTATGGCAGATTAATGTATAGTTGCAGAGCCCATAAACACTATAGGCTGACCCAGCAACTGTTTGCAATGAATTATTTACGTACATCAGTTATTCTGCCATATCATGATGGCAGCTGATCTAGGCTGGCATCACATTATGGCACATCCTGCATGGAAGCCCTCAGCATCCAATACCCATGCTTACTGTGGTGTTTCTTTTGTTGTGTATTCACATGGTACATCATTGCTATGCTAACAACTGTAGGGACTGGATCGCCAACATGCCAATGTTGGCATCTGTGCTGGGGCTAATAATAATGATGAAACATAGATACTGTCACAGTACTTTGACACAGTGGCACTGTCCATCTGCATCCTGGATGACCATCCAACCTCACTACAGGCAGAAGGTGTGGTCTCACTCACACAAGAATATGACACTGTTCAGTGTGAGTGCTCACTGACTTCTGAGGATCATAGGATCATTGGAGTTTACTGGGCTCTTGACCGGGAGGTTATTTCCAGCCTAGCTGTTTCATCCTAACGTAATACTATAGAGACTCTAGTCAATACCCACAATTATATTTATTAATGACTGGCCATGTCCAGGAGGGTTGTGGGTGCTATCCCTGGTAAGAATATATGGTGATCCAACCACTCATCCAGGTTTCTTCTGAACAGTGTCATAGAGGTGCTCTGCTTCACATGAATTGGCAGCATATTCCAAAGATCCAGCAGTCACTGAGAGACAAATCTATCCCTCCAGCACATCCTATTCAAGTCACAGGCCATATTTAGGTCCATGGAATGGGTAGCTCTAGTCCTGTTTGTTTTATGGATGTGCAGCAAATTCATTAGGTTTGGGACAGAGATTGCTCTGTAAGCCAGGCATAAGTCACCCCTAAGAAGTCTGTATGATACTGAGTATAGTGACAGGGACTTTAGTCTGTCTGTGTAAGGCACATGCTGGAGTCCCTTGATCTTCTTAGTTAGAAAACTCTGAGGTTTTTCCAATTGCTGCAGGTGCTTTGTACAGTACATGCTGAAAAGAAAGTTATATTCAGTTATGGCCCTCAGTAGTTTCAAGCATAGAGGGTTATAACCTTCTTTGCTCTAGAGACAATACCTTTGCTAATCAAGTGTGCTATGTAGAAAGCCTTCCTTACTATAGTAGATTCATGGTGGTCAAATTAAGGTCGCAGTGTACTTGTGATCCCAGCTCTCTTACCACTTCATAGGTACTTAGGGTATTGTTTTTAATTTGATAGTGTGAAAGGACATTGTTTTTACCAAAGGGAATGACGATGCATTTATCTGCATTCAGTTTGAGACCATGACTAAGACATCAGTCATTGGTCTGTGTAAGACCCTCCTGAGGTATACTGACATCATTTGGGGATTCAATAATTGCACCCAGTTTGCAGTCGTCTGCAAACTTAGTCAGCCACAGCCTCTTAGTTTTGGGCTGAACTTCTGAGAAGTATATACCGAACAATAGGGGGCCCAGCACTAACCCCTGTGACACTCGACTGGTGACTGGTCTGCTGGTTGATGTGGAGTCACCCACTTTGATAGTGTGTGACTAGTTTGTGAGCCATTTGGCAAGCCATCTTATAACAAAGGGGCTTTCATTCAGTTTGCTAAGTTCATTGGTGATGCCTGAGTGTAGAATTGTGTCAAAGGCCTTTGTCAAGTCGAGGTATGCTGTGTGTCGAGGTATGCTGTGTGACCAGATTTGCCATCATCAATGCCCCTGGTCACATTTTCAAAGAAATCCACCAGTTTTAACAGGCAGGATCTGCCCTTGATGAAGCCGAATTGGGTCAGATCCAGGATCTGGAGGTCGCCAATGTCTTTATTTATGAGGTCCGTGATGGTATGTTCCATGGCTTTACAGATGAGGCTGGTCAGAGTTATAGGTCTATAATGCCCTGGGTCTGTGCTAAGCCGCCTTTGTGGAGGGGAACAATTGTTACTGTTCTCCATTCCACAGGAACAAAGCCAGTGGTTAGGTTGTGATTGAATAGGGTACTTAAAAGTGATGCTAGTTCATGTTTTAGTTTGTTTAGAAGACAGCCTTGGCAATGTGTGGATTGATTCCAATTTGGTCAAGTAGGCCTCATGCACATCATGATCCAGTCAATGGAGGGGATCTATAACTAGCTATGACTTGAATGTGGTCTTACCCACAGTAATCTGAACATGGAGTAACTGCATGGAGTTGTCCAGTCTAAATAGTCAGGTAACTTTATCTGTAATATAGATAGAAACACTGTCACCTTTCATTCTCATCCATTCATTTTGCAGTCTGAAGGTGTGGAAGGTATTGCAGCCTTTCAAGGGTGGGGTACTCTCTGATGCCTTGAACCAGGTTTCTGTGACTGCACAGACATCTACATCCTCCAGTGATAGAAGTGCTTCCAGGGTGTGCAGTTTTTGGTTTAAGCTCCTAGTGTTTGGCAGTATACCCCTTATTTTGTTATTACTGGCAATTTTCACATCAGTAATTTTGTTTTGTGACCTTGCTTAAAAAATGCACTGTAGGGATGCAAGAGCCTTTGCCAGCAGCCGAAAGCCTAGTAGTGCCAGGTGCAAACCGTCTCTGGCAAAGCAGTGAGGTTTGTCGACCATGTCTTCTCAGGCTGACAGAAACTGGATTCCCTTTGAATGACACCAAAAACTAGGCCAATTATTGAAATTGATCATTTGTTTGTTTATACTGTGGCATTATTCAAGGTGAGGATAATATGCTGCTCAAGGCTAGGGGCATACCTGCCTGGGACACATACTCAGAGAGCTCAATCATGTCTCTCTTCATATAGTCCAGTGAGGTACGAGACCTGAGTGCATGCATGATCTGATGAATCCTGGCACTGGACAGGCAGCTGACCATGACTTTCTCCTTATCTAACCTGGTGAGTGGGACATCCGTGTGTCTCACTATGGAGTCTCCAATGACAAGAAAATTTGTTTTTTGAGTGTTATGCCTTAAGGGCTTGGTAGGTGAGACACTGATGTTGCTATATGTCTTGGGTGCTGTGGAATCTGTGTTAGTTGTAGCAGTCTTTAGTTTTTTTTTGGAGGTCTCTGGTGTTTTGGTAAGCTTTTTGAGAAAACCTCCATGTATGTTGATTTATGTGTTGGGTGCGTACTATGTGCATGAGTAGTGGTACTATGTGCATGAGTAGTGGTACTATGTGTATGAGTAGTGGTACTATGTGCATGAGTAGGGGTACTATGTGCATGAGTAGTGGTACTATGTGCATGAGTAGTGATACTATGTGCATGAGTAGGGGTACTATGTGCATGAGTAGTGGTACTATGTGTATGAGTAGTGGTACTATGTGCATGAGTAGTGGTACTATGTGTATGAGTAGTGGTACTATGTGCATGAGTAGTGGTAGGTGAGTTAACAACCTCTTCAGTGTTACTGTTTTGAGTGCGAGAGAGCAGGGATTCAAGATTCTTGGTGTAGATACATCTGTCACACTCTGTACTAGAGTGCGTTATTAACAGAGGGTTGTCAGTGTACATGAGGCAGTTGGTACACAGCCTCAGGAGACCCAAGTCAACAAGGCTGGTAGGAGAAACAAGGATAGTCCAACTGTCCATAATGCTAGGTTTGAAGAACTGTTATCACAAAGGGGGTGCTTTCAGGACTGATATAGGAGGTGCTCAGTAGACGGGTATATCTGACAGGGTCTTTGGCTGGTGCTTTAATAGGTCACAACTCACTAGCAATACCTGTTAGACCAGAGATGTCCTAAAGATGAGGACTACACTAATGTACTATAGTTGTATCTTCTTCTTCTTTCAGTTTTTCCTGGTTAGGGGTTGCCACAGCGGATCATCTGTCTGCCAGCCTGGCACCCAGCCTTCCACAGAAGGCACACACATGCACACACTCACACCTAGGGCCAATTTAGACTGTCCAATTCACCTACTGCATGTCTTTGGGATGTGGGAGGAAACCGTAGCACCCGGAGGAAACCCACACAACCACAGGGATGACATGCAGACTCCGCACAGAAGGCACCCTAGCCAAGAATCGAACCGGAGAACATCTTGCTGTGAGGTGGCAACACTAACCGCTGCATCACCATGGCTGCATGTACTATAGTTGTATCTAAGGGACAAAATTGTTGAAATTATCTGTCTGGCTATGATGCAGAATTGTGCTGCATGACATGCAAACAAGCAGACACACGCTCAAATGCAGGACTTAAATACCAGAAGTTAAAAACTTAAAAAACTTTTAAAAAACTCAAAAGAACCAATGAGGGTGCTTACTCCAAGCCCTAGACCAACCACCCTTCACCAGACAGGTGCCAATCAGCACACATCTCTTACAAGGGTGCAGAAGGGCTCCTTCCATTCAAAGATGGCTTGGAAAATGTGCTCAGAATACAACAGCCATTACAAACAGACCCAGATGTAGCAAACATATTTCTGGACTATGCTACAGCTACCAGCTATACTAATTTAGGTGGGAAACACTAAAAATGTTTTAAACAGCAGAAAAACAGCAGCGGGACACTAAAAAAATATTTTAAACAGCAGAAAAACAGCAAGAGACACTAAAGAATGTTTTAAACAGCAAACAAATCAGTTATTTAAAACACTGCTTTGTGGGAAAACAGAGCAAACAGAACAGATCCTTTGCAAGCAGTGAAAAGTAGCAACAATTACTTTGCAAACAGGGAAAATAGCAAAAAAAAGCTTTGCAACAGTGAAAACATTGAAAACGTTGAATATTTTTTAACAGGCACAGTAAAGCAGACAAATGCAGTTCAAACAGTGCAGTTTAGTTTACAGTATTAAATAGGCATTACACAATAAAAAGTGCAGTAAATAGTATAATCAAGCAAAAAAAAAAGGTAACTTATGTTTTTGGGAAGCTCAGAAGCTTCTATTCATCTGGTATCTCAGTTCAGAATTGTGGCTGGTAGCCCACCTCAGTTCAGCTAAATTCAAACAAACCTCAAACAAATAAACAAACAAACCTCATATGGCTACATCTACCAGCAATGCTCTCTTTGCATCTACTGCAGAAGATGTACTCATTGCATCTAAAATAGATAAACGTACCATTTTGCAGCCTCACAGGTGTACGAGATGCATGTCATGTCACAGACGCCCCCTGACACATGGGTGGCATTTGGGATCAATCAAAAGATACATCACAGTATCATCCTTGCAGTAGCTTACAATGAGTAGAGTGAATGGGGCAATTGCCCTCGGGGCAAAATGTTAGAGAATGTGATCGAGAGCCCCTGCTACACCTGTCCTGCAGCATGGTTTTCCCAAGTTCCAAAATACTGTTACAGAAAGGCAGTGTATAGTGGTTATGCCCTTTTGCTGGAGTGTGGTGGGATGTTATGGATCAGCTTCCCAATGTAAGCCAAATCAACATTTTTTTTCACTTGAAGAGCTAAAGGGAGAGTGGACAGGTTGCTGTGGAAGCCAATGTACCAATCAACTTCCCACATGATTATTTTACACTGGGGTGGGGCATTACTTAAGGGACTGGCACTTACTGGCTATGTTGCTTGAGATCAGAGAAGGGTATTTACTAGGGGTGGCCATGTAAGGGAGACAATTATGAGGTATACAGTCCTCACTTATGCCTGGATGTATACCACATTCTGCTACCCCTTATGTTAGGCAGCCACTACACATAACCTCACTTGCAGGACCACTTCAGAGCAGGTTGCATCTCTGTCACAGCCCCACACAATGTCACAGCATTCCTGTCAAGTGCTCAGGTCCTAGTGCAACAAGCCAAAATTGTGCCTGCAAGTCACAATCATGTGGTGTCATCCCAAACACACTGCAGAAAGAAACAGTATACCAAACAGAATACCCATCAGCTTGAGTCTCTTCTCCACTTCAGGCCATGATAACATACTGGGACCCCCTCCGCCTCATATAACAGCAGGGAACTGTGTAAGATACAGGATACCCATCACCCCAAGACCTCCCCCATTTCAGATTCCTGTAATAAGCACTCCCACACCCAGTGTATGTAAATAGACAAGTGCCATTTTGTCCCTAACCACCTGTAAACATGGTAATGACTGTGACCCACTCCACCCTCTTCAGGTGTGGTATATGCAGGAATGTCTAATGCACAGTGTGGCTTGCCCATCACTGACCAACACAGCCTGATAATTACAATACATGCATCAAGCTTGATCTGTATGTAACTTTTCTGTCACTGTGTGCTTGTCAGGACACCTACCATCTGGATTCAATGCTGCTGCTTCAACCTTCTGGGAGAAGGCTATGCTCTGCTAGCTGCTGTTGGTCCTCCACACCCTCATCAGATGATGAGATTCTGAGACCAGAAAATAAAATCAGATTAAATTTTATTTATGGAACATAATGAAACATGATGTTTTCCAGATAAATCAAAACTTTCTTGAAATTCTGCAGCAGTGTGAAATCCTGAACACCTTTATCAAATGGTTATAGTAATTAACTAAATCACTGCAATACAATATGTTTTGTTTCCACTGTTTGTACACAAAAGCATTTCCTTCATGTACACACAAGGAAACAGCAGTATACAGAATAGATTTCCAGAAGTTATCTGTCTGCAGACGGAGCATGGTAAAAAAAGAGGCCATTATTGTTACTTTAATGTAAAGGTGGTGTCGGTAAAATGAAACCCTGCATTATTTCCTCCTTCCATTTTTGCATCTGGTAACAGCAGAAGCATTTGACATGGTCAATAAACAAGACATATTTTACAGAAATATATATTTGCGAAGGTACAGCAAAAAGAGTAACTTATGCAGTCGCATACAAGCTTATTAACTTGCACTAGTACTATTTATAGGAAGTTCAAGTAACCCTGATCAAAATATGAAGTATTTAAACTCAATTATGGTTTTCACTTTCATTTATAAAAAATTCTGCAAGTAGGATACAATGGTTTTGAATGGTACTTGTTCTAAAGCTGGTTTTGCGAGTCAGTTTGATTGAAGACTACTTTCACAATTCTTAAATTCATTGATAATTCATTTGTGAGAATGTTATAATGTGTGGAATGGCATGTCAAATACCAGTACAATAATTTATGTAAGAGTTGCTGCATTTAGGATTAGAAATGAAGTCTTAGCTGGGATTAACACTGGGGTTTTGGCTTTTGTCTACCATTAAGGTTAGAGTTAATTTTAGAGTTAGGCGTAGAGGACAGAGTTAAATTAAGTGTTTGCTTAGGGTTAATTTGAGAGTTCATTTTAGGGTTGGGGCTATAGCTGTTTTCAAAAATCTGATGTGTAGACAAAGTACTTCCTTTAGTTAGAATATTCATATTCTTGAATGATTAACCATTTGTTTCCAAACCTGTGTCTTTTGAAACTGTATTAATAAAATCCATGACAGGGAAACATCAGTGTAAATGTTATTTACAGTAAGTGGTGTTTCTTTAAATAGGAAGCATTGAGACAGTGTCAACTCATTTTGGACAATATTAAAGAAAAAGGTTATTAGCATGTTTATGATACTCTGTGTTTTTGATTCATTGGCTGGAGATGATATAAATGTACTCAGAACTGTGACATGAAAAGTTGTGGCATTTTCTCTGAAGTAATAAACAAGGCCTTAATACTTTGAAGAAATATGGAACTTTTAAAGTCCTGCTAAAATAATGCCATAGCAGGAATAAGTGAACTCTGCTTAAAAATCCAATTTAAAATATGGCACTTAAAATGGATATGTCATGCTGAATTATACCATTTGAAAACAAGTGCCTCATTTGTGCTTCTCTGCATCGTACGGGGATAGAACCCTTCAAGTTTCAATATTTCAGCATAAATGATGCAGATGCAGATGCATCCTGCTGAGGAGCAGCTGATAATTGTATTTTTGATGACTGGATACTAACTTTGCCACTGAAACATTAATAGACACTTGTAAATTTGTAGTCCAGCATGAGGCAGTAAGACGATTCATGCAGGTAATCAGAAAAGCAGCATTGCTATGCAGGAATTGACTGCACTTATTTTCAATTGATTCCACCGAAACCAATCACCTTCAAAAACTTGTCAAACATTGTCATTTGCAGTTAAGTGCTAAGTTATAAATTAATGTGCATTTTATTGAGCTGCTGAGGATGTTACTTGCTAGTCTGCTTTTATTGTTACTGCCCTGTTGAAAGATACTCTTGGTATAATTTTGCAAACTGACTACAAACATACCAGTTTACTGAAAACTGAATACCTTTTAGCAAGACCTGTTTTTGTCACCCTTGTCAGTTTGTCAGTTCCTTCAGTTAATTAGGGTCACTGTAACATGATTGAGCCTGACGTCATGGTCACTGAGTATGACAAGCTGAATATGAGACTTTGTTATTCTGAACAGCTGTCTGTTGCAGCTAATTTGTGCACAATATTGTTCCTGAATTCCATCAGTTCTCTTAGAATCACTACCGTTCTTACAACAAAGTTGTCTGAGGACTTAGACATTCATTTTGCTTCTTCTTGCTGAGTTCTGTATCTAAAATGTTGATGAATGAGAGTGTTAAAATGCATGAGGTTTTCATTTCAGTATTTGTTAATAAGCAGGAGGTCAGAATGCTAAATTAGGAGAATTAAATAAGTATAGTATAGATAATAACAGAAACATAGATAACTTGGAAAGTAGCCACAGCAGAAGCAGAGAAGAATAGAAGGAGTTTACAGCATTTCAGGAAGCTTTAGTCTCTGGCTGACTAAATTTGCAGATGATTGCAAATTAGGAGCTGTTATTGAATCTCATACTGACACAAATGTTCTCCAGGAGGAGCTGACACAAACAAATAACTGGTGTCAAAGAGACATGGACTACAACTAAATGCCAAGAAATGCATAATAGTATCCGTTTGGAACTCATCCATCCCTGGTAACTATCATATTGACAACACACCCCTTTGAGCTGACCCAGTAGTCAGGGACTTAGGGACACACATAGATAGTAATTTAGCCTCTGACCATCGTGGGTCTACAGTAGTGAGAAAATCTTTCTATGTTGCACCACTTATAAACAAAGTTATGGCATCTAAGTTCAAGGCAGTCATTGTTGCACTGTATTTGACATTCATCAGACCTATCATGGAGTACAATGTCCCGTTTGGTATGTACCTAACCAGGCATATCCAACAACTGGAACATCCACAGAGGTTCATCACTAAAAGAATACAGGGCATAAGTAATATGTCATATGCAGACCGCCTTAAAGCCCTATCCCTGTAATCTGTCTCCTACAGGCTTTTGAGGGGAGGTCTAGGCCTGGCATACAGGGCATTGTCAGACCCCACTCTGATGGACCTCCTGCATATGCACAAAACAAAAAGCACCAGAATTACCAGTTCTAAAGACTTAAACCTTGCCTTTGATACAAATAGGACTTGATGGAGAGATAGCTATGTATCCCAGAGACTACCCCATGTATGGAACAGGCTCCCCATCCATGTGAAACAGTGTTCCTCCCTAATCCAATTCAAGTGCAACTTGAACAATTGTATGGGAAACCACAAATTCATCCCTGGTTTGGCACCTGTGTCTCTGATGAAACAGGTAACCTGTAAATGGTTCATCTCCCAGGCCCATGCTTACACTTATCAAGGGTATCAGAACTTGTCAGAGATTTGAGATGCATATCTAGGGTTAAAAAGGCCCTTGTGGTCATTAGCCTAGTATACACCTATGAACCTATGAACCTTTAAAGTGCCAGGACCAGAAGAACTGCATCTGTGGGTGCTAATGGACTTATCAGTCATCAGTGTTGGTTTAGCGACTAAAACAGCTCTGTATTGAAATGTCAGCACTCGAAATGCCGAGTACTGACAAGTAAAAAAAAGACAAAAATTCAGGAAAAGAGCAAATCTCAAAAATTGCTGTTAACGTTAAGCTTCTTTTTTGCAGGGGGAAAGCCCCTGTGTACCCCCTGATGCTAAAGGTAAGTCCCCATACACCCCCGAACTTATGTATACCAACTCCAAGATCACCATACCTTGGAGAAAAGGGAATGTTCTGAGAAAAGACCATCTCTGACTTAGTATATGTAAGACCATTTTTCAGCCATTCAGTCTCCATGTTTCAGTTCTCGCTGTAGTGGTTGCTGACATTTTAAATATTTACGTACTAAAACTGTATGATATTTCCTTAACAAATGTTATGGTAGTGCAGCTCTCAGCTAGCATGGTAATGATTGTTGCTTTGTACAAAATTAAGTCCAACAAACAAATTAGTGCAGTTACAAGCCCTTTAGACATAGTTGTTTTATTTGCATCTAAACCAGGGTTATAGAAAGAAGTAGAATTTTTGAACGATGCTACTTTAAGAGGTGGATTACATCATGTTTCATACAGCAGAGGCCTTGCTGGTCCATATCTATGTAGTTCTGTGACTGTGTCACCTCTGAACAGAGGAAAACCTATCCTGAATGGGTTCCCTATTGAATGCCAACACTCATAATGCCGAGTGCCAAAATACTGAAAAAAAAACACAAATGCAAGAGAACAGCAAATATCAAACATCGCTCTTCTCCTTTAAACGTGATTTTTTGCAGCCTGCCTACATCCCCTAAACTTATGTATACCAATCCTGAGATTGAGATTGTAATAGCAATGAGAAAAGGAAATATTCTGAGAAATGGCAATCTCACACTTGGTATATGCAAGTCTGTTTTTCATCCATTCAGTCTCCATATTGTGGGACTCACTGAAGTGGGTCCCAGCATTTCAAATGGTTACTCCTGAAGAGCCAGCTTCACTGGCAATGAGTGATGAAGCCCTGAATCTTACACTAGCCAACTGGGTTAGATTAGCTGCCTAGGTGATGGAAGTTCAGGGGGTGTAGAAAAGGAATGGCAGTTGTTGGCTCATCTGTCTTGAGAGGCCAGGCCACAGATTGGTCCAGATGTGTGCCCTTGCATTACACAGTTTGCTACTTACTGTGGGCTTTCATTTGCAAAAGCATGCATGCTCTTCCCATTGTAGAAGTTACCATGGCTGGGGGGACTTGGGTCCATAATTAAAAAGCACCAATTATGCAATGCAGAAGGTGATTCCAAAACCCTCAGTACTCTTTCTTTCCAATGCAATAAATGGTTAGGATAGCTGTCACCCAGGCAGGAACAGACAGGTCAATATGGTGACCAAGGGGAGATTTGATGGTTACTGCAGGGTTAGGAATCCCCCCCCCCCAAAAGAAAAAAAACACTAGACCTTTAGGTGTGGTGTACCTACATTAGTAGTATCACTGACATAATTCCTATAGAAAAGACCACTGAGGAAATTAAAAGGTTTAAAAAAGGGACCAACAGTGATAATGTGGATAGAAATCTAGCTAGCAGACAACAGGTAGAGAGTAATGAAGGGCACTGACTGGAGAGACGCTGGTAATCAGCACTGCGTCACAGAGTTTGCAGGTAGATCCATTCTTGGTTACATTTGGTAGTCAGAAAACAAGATCTTCTTCCTGAGGTAAATTTGGCTTCCCAGGCCAAGGACAACCAAAGAATTATTTGGCTATGTCTGCAATATCAAAGGCAATATACAACTGTGTGCAGAGATCATTGTTAAAGGACAACAACGGGATTCTATTACTAAATGCTCAGCTTCTCTGTCCTTTTTCTCCCTATTTACTGCCCCTGCTATGAATAAACAACAATACAGCATTTAAAATATTTTAAATCAACTGTTTCTCTCCACTAGAACAGTAACTTACTGTACCGTGGTGGTTTCACTTTCAAAAAACTTTTATCCCACCTTGGAAAATCTTGATGCAGTCTCTAATTCATTGATGTCATCAAGGTCAATGAATACCGGTAGCATTCTGGCCAATTTCCTCCCCAAACTGATATCACCACGGCAGTCCTAAAAACCCACCCATGCTGTGATGTCATAGTTCCCTGGTCCTTCCCCCACCCATACAGAAAGCAAAGGCTAGAACAAGGAAACAGTACATGAGTCAAATCTTCTACTGTGAGCTGTCAATCACAGCAGGTAACAGCTCAAATTAACCTTAGCACTTTGACAGCTAGGGAAGTTAGTTGTGAAGGGGGATGGGAGATGACTCAAAGTAGTACAATTCAGGCTTTACGAAAGACTGCAATTTAGCTGTTTTAAAAAGAAGCAGCAGTAAAAAGCACTTTGAAAGTCAGTTCTGTGGCATTTCTACTGTTTGTGTTTTAAGTAGTCATTGAACTACATGAAATGTTACTTAAAACTGACTGAAAGACAGCAGTGTATGTATGCATGTAAAATCAATGCAGTGACTGGAGCTTTAGTAAGAAAGAGGCCTGCGTGATGTAATTTTTTTACAGACAAGCACTGCATTATGGGATACCTAGAGGCAAACTAAACAATCAGGATCACTTCAAGATGCTAACCCCATGTGGTCAGACTCAGAAATTACAATTAAAAGTATTTCAAAACCTGTAAATAGTCCCAGAGTAGTGTTAAAATGTAAGAAACACCAAACCATGCTGAAATAAACATGTTTTTTTGAGTCTGTGGGTGTGGTTCTCCTTTAATCTAGCCACTTATGCTGAACCAGAAAATATAGCACACCTACTGGCAGACAAATTCGCCTCTAACTTTACCTCTCTCTCCTCCTCAACAGGAAATAGCATTAAATGCAACTCCCCCTACTATCACTAGGGAACAGGTCCTCAATGCTGTCTCTAAAGCCAAGAATACTGCATCGATGAGCCCAGACAGTATCAAAGGATGCCTTCTTAACAGCAAGAAACATGACCTTCCAGGCCCACTGGACTCACTATTTAACTGTAGTCTCCAAACAGGCTTCATGCCTAATCCCTCTAGAGGCACTGGAACTACAGACCCATAAGTCTCGCTATTCTCATATGCAAAGCCATGGAAAAAAATTATCATGGAAATGATTAATAATGACATACGAAACCTCCAGATGCTGGTCCCAACCCAGTTTGGTTTTGTTAAAGGCAGGTCACATTTACTAAAGTTGGTGGACTTCTTTGAGAAGGTCACAAAAGCAATGGATGAGGGCAAAATGGTTCACACTGCCTACCTTGACCTGGTCAAGGCATTTAACACAATATCCCACTCAGGCATTGTTGACAAACTCAAGGGTTTAGGCATAAACCCTTTTGTTACCCAGTGGATAGCCAGCTGACTCACAGACAGGACAAATGGACAGGAAGACATTAGACAGTATTATACTAGTAGGTATTGCAAGACTATGACTTCACGTTGTGATTGCTTGGAATATTGCATTTCATCAGTTGTAGTATGATATAGTCTGATGTTCATATTGCACATGTATGGAATGGTGAGTTGTTGTACAAGTTATAAACAAAGGTATGGCATATAGATCCAAGGAGGTCATTGTTCCACTATATTCAGCATTCATCAGACCTATCATTGAGTATAGTGACTCTCTGGTATGTTCATGACCAGGCACATCCAACAATTATAAGGTTGGTTTCTCATTAAAAGAACACAGGGCATAAGTAACATGACTGACACAGACTGCCTCTAAGCCCTATACCTATATTTTGTCTCTTGAATGCTGTTGAGGGCAGATCTATTCCTGGCATGCAAGACATTGTAATTCCCACCCTGATGGACCTTCTGCATATCCACAAATCAAACAGTACCAGAACTGCCTGTTCTAAAGACTAACACCATGCCTACAATATAAATAGACCTGCTGGAGAAACAGGTATGTACCTCAGACACTGCCTCTTCTCTGTAACAGGCCATCCCCATCCATGTGAAACAGAGTTCCTCACTAACACAATTCAAGTATAACTTGGGTGATTGGATGGGGAACAGGAAATTCATCCCTGGTTTGGCACCTACGTCTCTACTGGACACAAGCAACTTGAAAATGGTTCATCTCTCAGGTCCCTGCTTGTAAATGTTTCATTTTTTAAGTCCCTGCTTACACCTATCAAGAGTAGAAGAACTTGTCAGACATTTGGGATGCTTGGCTGGGATTACAAAAGCCCTAGTGGTCATAAACAAGGTACACACCTATGAACTCATGAACCTGTAGTGCTAGGATTAATGTAATGATCATGGAGCCGGTAGCTTCCAAAACAAATAGGGTTGTTGGAAGTACGAGTGGTAGTAAGGTGGCATCTGGGGTTCACCGCAAAATACGTGCTTGTGCTAAAATAATCAGTCCATGCTCTTTTGTGCTGGGGTAATTCATTGGTCACATCATGCTGAGCTGCCTAACAGACAGCATTTTTATGCCTGAATTGCTGGAAAAGATACTGCAACCAAGATCATTACATCTAGGCATTGAATTGTTCTGCTGATTTTGAGACTCCTGCGACCTGATTATGGCACTTTCATTCCAAACTATTGTTACAGTTTTCTCTGTAGATACAAAGGGAAGACATAATTCTTCTCTGTCTTTATTTGGCTTAGGCTGTTTAGTGATGTGTATGTCAGTTGGTGATGTATCTGAACATTTCTATTCCAAATTCAGCTGCATTGCATGGCCTAGTACTGTTTTCCACTGAGCGGCTCGATGCTGTGCCTCTGTGTGCTTTAATTACTGGAAAATACTTTAACCAAGCCCTTTATATCTGGGAATTGCTGTGCTGTGTCTGGCATTGCACACATTAGTACTACACAATAGTTAGTAGGCATGTTTTTACTTACATACATTATCTATCTCTAGGTAGCTCCATTCCCAGAATTCCTGCAGCTTTAAATTAAGAAGTCATCATGGGCTTCAGGTCATTCACATACCCAGAAAGAATAGCTGACCTTTCCCTGTGGTGATCTTTGTTTCACCTTTCATGGCATGAAAGAGCCAGCTGTATTTGACTTCCTGTACCTCCGTAGACCTAATGATTTCTTGAACTCCTGCACTAATTACCTTAATCTATATCAGCAAATAAGTAAAACCAAATGCATTCCCCACTTTTGGAATAAGCTTTCCCCTACATGTCAAACCATGACCGCATTCAAAATAATTCTTGATAATTAGATAGGTAGACATAAAATCTCCCCAGGGTTATTCTGCATGGCCTTCCCTGACAATCAAGTAGAGCACCATTAAATTATGTCATCTAAGGGCATACTTGGCTAGGGTCTTAATGATTCTGGCCATTATCAACATATAAAATTATACTGTTAAATTATCCACTTATAATGCTGATAGAGGATCGAGGAAAAAACATAAGTGTAGGTGAGTGGGGGTCACTCCACGGAGATGGAGGAGTGTAGTGATCTGATGGTTAACATCATCCATTCTTTTATTTACCTGGTGCAATGAAAGAGGTCAACCATAAAAGTCAACAAGTTGATGAGACACCTGTCTTAGATTGCAACTGAGATGCTGAAATTATCCTCCTATTTTGCAGGAAGCTGTAAAGAGGTGTCCAGTTCTGATAGCCATATCAGAACAAAATAAAGTTGGTGGAGACTGTGGAACTGCCTTGCACCAAAAAATAAAGTAGGATGTAGAAGATGGAATATAAGGAAACACTAAGAGTGATTGGCTTGTACAAAGTGGAGAAGGGCAACACAGAATACATTGTCAGGGGGCAAAAGGAATGAGTAAAGGTAAAGGGAAAAGGACTGTGAGGGAAATAAGAATGATCAGCAGTTTTAAAGGGTAATAATGCAATTAAAATTCTGCTTCATGAAGAGGATGGAATACAGTAAGTCAGACATGGAGAAGAAGGTATAAAGAACAGGAAAACAACAGAAACACTGTTGTAATGCTCTGAAGGACTGTGTAAACTGCAATGTCTCAAGCAGTCTCTATATATTTATTTATATTCTTTACAGCAGAGTCTGGTTTTACAGCTGTCTATATACCACTGCTGCAGAAAGGCTTCTTATAATGTTTAGGAGAACTTGATATTCCATAGGTCTTTCTTTTTATTCATACATGCCACTGTGGTGCTTACCTCTGACAGGAGGCTTTATGACAGTAAATTACTCAGGCTTATTAGCAAGGAATATTTGTGACCTGATGATATTTCATGGAGAGCATTCTGTAAGAAAGATATAAGAAGAGGTCTGTGATATTAATAGTATGATATGGCTGATGGTATGCCTTATCATCCTAACCAATGTAATTGATGTGCTATGTTCTGTATTACAGACAAGAAATAAAACTATATATTTGTTATGAATTGAAGCAATTAAAAGCAGGTCCTCCAAAACTGTATTTATTTGACTTTTGACCATCGAGAATGGCTGACTAATAAATATATATTCCTGTATAGTTTTCAGGTGAACAGTTAGACAGCAACATGTTGTAGGCTCTTACATTAGGGAAACTTTAATATACTGAAATCAAGTCACAGGCAGCAAATGTTTTATGGAAGTCTGGAAGGATCTTTCAGGTTTATTTATTCTAACCAAAATGACAGAGATACAGCAGGAACCACTGTAGTATGTTAATAAAATTATTAGAATGCTTTGCCACTAGGCATTATGCCTGCTGTGTGATACTTTTTATTCCTTTTACTGAAAAAGACTCCGGTAGTAGAGAAGGTGCTGTCCAGGAGATGTGTGGTTCTGAACTGCTGCCTTACATGGAATGGAGCTGTCTAAGAAGAGCAGGTGTGTATAACGAGCAATCCTTTTGCCATGGTGGGTAAAAAGAAAGACATTTCAGCTATACCGGCAGTACAGGACTTATGTTCCCAATTGGAGAAATCCATCTTTAAGGAAGCCTCAGTGTTTTATAATATCAACAGTCTCCAGAGGTATTTGGAGCTGGAAATAACACCAAGGGGCTTGAGAGCATTAAAAAATCCCTCCTCTCCCTTTGAACTGTCGGAGGAGTTAGAAGTGCGTTTTCATGAGAGATGGATAGCTGCAGCGCATTGCTGCAGCTTAGAATGGGTAATCATCCTTGTGGAGAGGGACAGAATCAAAAGGGATAAATTATTGACTGAGACAAAATATTTGTGTGAGGAAATTGTTAAATTTTCCTCTAATTCAGTGTTAGAATCTTTCTTAACTGACATTAATGACAAGTTGAATGCATATGAAAAAGACTTATTAAATCGGAAGAAAAACAAATTGCAGAGAGATATTCGAGACTATGAGTATAAAAAAGCATTCATGCTCATGACCAATCAGGACACTAAAAGGAGGAGCGTTAGCTTTAAAAAAGACAATATCACTTCCGGGCCAACAAAGAATAGGAGCTTTGTGTCGGGCAAAAGTGGAGCGTCCTCGTTAGAGGAAGAAGATGATTTTCAGCAAGAATTTCCTGCTCTACAAAGACCAGATGAGGAACAATCATTTCGCAGGACATTTTGGGGCTCCGGTGGTAACAACAGCAGTTACAACACCAGGAAAAGAGGTTGGCAGGGACAGGACTATGGTAGAGACCCAGGAGAAGGACATTACAAGAGAAGTAAATGGACTAATTAACAAGGTACAACAAGTTTGTCTTAAAGACTATGTGGTTAATTTGTCTAATTATGTTTTTGATGACATAGAGTTAGCAGTTTTAGACAAAGGTTTAAAATGTATACCCACTGTATTACCTCGATTATACGAGGTGAAAGGGGAGATTCATGATTTGGTACGTAAAATGCATATAAAGGAATATTTTTTCAATCCGGGAGAACAAGGTGTCTCCCTGGAAAATGATTGTGATTCAACTACTAGTGGGGAATTTTATTATTCTTGTGAGTCTGATGTGGAAAACAACGCTTATACTTTGTTTGATTTGAGTAAAATTAAAACAAAAAATACTTTTTTTCCACCTTATAGAAATACTTGTATACAGCATTTTAATAATGCATTACAGTTTCTTATTGAAAAGGAACTGAAAGAGATAGTTGTGAAAAATGTGGAATATAATCTGACAAGGGAAGAATGGTTAAAATTGCAAAAAATGAGTCAGAATCAAGATTTGATATTTAAACCCTCGGATAAAGGGGGCAAATTAGTAGTTTTGAACTCAATTGATTATTTAGAAATGTGCTTACAACATCTAAAAAATGAAGAAGTATATAGTATTGTAGATGGGGCATGTTTATTGAAAGCACAACAGGAGTTATATAATTTATTAAAAAAAGGAGAGAGGTTACATTATTTCATGGCCAAGGACATAACAAATAAATTGTATGTAAAGAATAGTACAGTAGCAAAGTTTTTTTGTGTTCCAAAATTACATAAAAATGTTCAACAGCCTCCAGGACGTCCGATAGTCTCGGCGACTGGAAGTTTTACACATAATGTTGGTAGTTTTTTGCATGAAGTACTAGTTGAAGAAGTGGTGAAATTGCCATCATATATTAGAGATTCCTGACTTTCTGGGTAAAATACAAGGAATAGAGTGGACCAAGGATATGTTTTTCATTACAGCGGATGTGGTTAGTTTATATACAAATATCACACATCATTTAGGTTTGAAAGCTGTACAACATTTCTTGAGAGATACACCTAGGACTCAATATATCATGGAATTGATATATTTCTGTTTAACTAATAATATTTTTGAATTTGATGGAGCTTTATATAAACAAAATGTAGGAACAGCTATGGGAGCAGCATTTGCCCCAGTCTATGCCAACTTATTTATGGGGCTGGTTGAGAATGAACACATTTACAGGAGCCAGTTTTTCAATAGGTATGTGTTAAAGTATTTTCGCTTCATAGATGACTTGATTTTCATCTGTAAGGACGGAAAGAATCTGGTCAATGAATTTGTGGAATACTTAAATAATAATAATTATAAAATCAAATTTGATGGGATACAGGTAGGTGTAGAAATTAATTATTTGGACATTTGTTTAAAAGGACGAACAGGTAAAAAGATCCCTACTGTGATATATAGGAAGTTTAATCAGGTAAATAGGATGTTACATGCTACAAGCTGTCATCCAGAACATACTTTAAAGTCTATACCTTATGGAGAAATGTTGAGAATTAAAAGATTGTGTAGTGATGTTAAAGAGGCAGGAGAAGAAGCTACAAATATGACGTACAGTTTCATAGAGAGAGGTTATAATTTAGACGAAGTTAAACAAAGTTTTGCAAAATTATATGAAGAAGGTAATAAAGGTACATTTAGTAAGAGAATTATTATGAACAACAAATTTGAAACAACAGAAAAAAAGAAAGAAAGTTCAAAAATGTTTTTTGTTACTAAATATACTGTTTTTTCTAATAAATTGAATGAGATAGTCAAAAGTTTTTGGAAACAAACTAGAAGAGAGGTGCTGTCTCTAATAAATGTAGAGCTTTGTGTCTCTTATCGTAGGGGACGCAGTTTAAAAGATTTTCTAGTATGAGGCAGGTATAGAAGACCAGTACAAAAGATAGGAAATATTGTTGCCAAGAAGGGGACATTTCCCTGTGGAAAGTGTTCAGTATGTCAGTATATAACAAGTGAGGCAGAAAAAATAGGAGACAAAAGCTTTAACACCATGGGCACATATTCTTGTTTGAGCAGAGGTGTAATTTATTTGATTAAATGTTCATGTGGAAAAAATTACATAGGGGAGACTAAGAGAAGTTTGGCTGAGAGAATAAAAGAACACATTAGGGATGTGAAAAATAAAAAAATGCTGAGTCCAGTAGCAGAACATTTTCATTTGGTACATGGGGGGATTATTAAGGACATGAAAGTTACAGTTTTAGAACAAATAGAATATCAGTATGGTAATAAAAATTTGTTAAAACATGTTTTAAGGAAAAAGGAAGCCATTCTTATTATGAAATATGAAACATTGCAGCCCAGGGGGCTCAATAAAGAGTGCAATTGGCAGGGTTTTACATGTTGATTGTTGTATTAGTAATTTTCAATAGTTTTATCTAATTGTTTAATTGATTCATTGGAAGATTATGTGTTAAGAATGTATATAAAGTGGAATTACAAATGGGCAAAGTTTTTTACTCTGTAAATGCAACAGCCGAGGCGCTAGAGATTGCAAGGTTTTATTAATAAATTTATTCTGGTGGAAAGTAGAGCTGTTTTTCACTGGTCTCTTTTTGTAGTTACAAGGCTTCTTATAATGTTTAGGAGAACTTGATATTCCATAGGTCTTTCTTTTTATTCATACATGCCATTGTGGTGCTTACCTCTGACAGGAGGCTTTATGACAGTAAATTACTCAGGCTTGTTAGCAAGGAATATTTGTGGCCTGATGATATTTCACGGAGAGCATTCTGTAAGAAAGATATAGTATGATATGGCTGATGGTATGCCTTATCATCCTAACCAATGTAATTGATGTGCTGTGTTCTGTATTACAGACAAGAAATAAAACTATATATTTGTTATGAATTGAAGCAATTAAAAGCAGGTCCTCCAAAACTGTATTTATTTGACTTTTGACCAACGAGAATGGCTGACTAATAAATATATATTCCTGTTTAGTTTTCAGGTGAACAGTTGGACAGCAACATGTTGTAGGCTCTTACATTAGGGAAACTTTAATATACTGAAATCAAGTCACAGGCAGTAAATGTTTTATGGAAGTCTGGAAAGATCTTTCAGGTTTATTTATTCTAACTAAAATGACAAAGATACGGCAGGAACCACTGTAGTATGTTAATAAAATTATTAGAATGCTTTGCCACTAGGCATTATGCCTGCTGTGTGATACTTTTTATTCCTTTTGCTGAAAAAGACTCCTGTAGTAGAGAAGGTGCTGTCCAGGAGATGTGTGGTTCTGAACTGCTGCCTTACATGGAATGGAGCTGTCTAAGAAGAGCAGGTGCTGAATAATATACAATCAAAATTGGCACATCCTTTCTGAATATGACTTAATATTTATCATATGTCAACACTGGTGGTAAATGAATCAGAATTCATGATTAAACCACTCACCTTTTACTACACTAATGCTAAATCAAAAAACCTAATTACCACATTATTTTGTTTTACTTTTTATAGTCCATAGATTATCCAGGAACTCTGTCAGTTAATTTGTCAGATGGATACCTTCTGCTTGCAGTCTTCACATCCTCACTATCTCTGTCTGGATTATTGCCACGCGCTGCAGTTCTTTCTTACATTCCAAAGATGCACCATACATGAATTGGAATGCCTCCAAATTCTGTGTGAGTGTTGTGTGAAAGTGAGTGTCACTGTCCAGCGGTAGGTTAATTTCCCTTTCAAGATTTGTTCCTCTACCTTCCACCCACTAATCCTGAATTGATTAAGTAGTTAATCAGTGAATGAATAAATGATGCTTCCCTTGAAATACATGACACCATAGAGCTCCAAAATGTAGCGAGGTTAGAAGTTGATAGCCTTGCTTAATGTTATTGGTTTAATATTTCCCAAATTACCATCCTGGCAAGTGATTAGAATACTGGATCATAGGGATTATTGATAATTTCCCACTTCATTGTTGAAGGCTGGACAAGAACTGCTGTGAAATACCAGACTTCATTTGCACAAGTTAATGAGAACTGACAAAAATAGAGCAGTATCCAACTGAAGCATCTCATCCAAATGGTGAAGTAGTCTTGAAGTAAGCACTGTACTAGCTGTGAGGTCTTTTTATTGCTATCTGTATGAGTGAGATTCCTGTAGCAGAGAAGGTGCTGTCCCCAAAGATCTACAGCAGAGTAATGGCGCTGTCTACAAGACTAACTGCTAAAAAGGAAAATAACACAATATTATATATTTTCAATGTTTCAAGATCGATTTTCAGAAGAATTCTGTTTTGCACATATGAAGAGAGATTTGAAGTGGTATGTGTACTCAGGTGAAAATAAGCTTGTATGTTCAGAATGAGGCTGGGCGTGAAACTAAATTTCCATGAAACTACTATGAATCTTGTAAATGAGCACTACTGATATATCCCACTATATTGAGCTGTTTCAGATTTCTCCATCATTCCTAGCAAGCCATATGTGACTTTTAGAAAGACCAAGACTCCTTGTTTTGTAGGCTAAAACTGCAGCTCAAATTCTGTTTGATAATAATGTCCCCATAGGGCAGACATTCTGAGATACATAGACTGTAGCATGAATAATTTGAGCTCCTATGGGAATATACTTCACATTAACTTGCATTATAAATTGTTGAGCAAATTCTAAAAAAAAAAAAAAAAAAGCAATGCTGCCTATTAGTAATGCTGGAAAGAAACCATCCTCTAAGTATAGGTGGGAGGGCTACCAGAAATGTAGGATGAGTTTGTGGCCTACAGAACTGTGTGCTGATTAAATATCTAATAGAAATTTATTTATTTTGCTCAGAAAATTGGAGTGTTATGTTATATTAATATAACTTAATGCTTGTGCAGATGAAAGTCCGTATGTACCATTGATGTGTGCAACATATCTAGAGGGGGCATTGTGAATTCTAAGTTGAAGGCCAGTGGGATTCTTGGCTTGTGTGCCTTCATATGCAGAGCCAGTGGCAGGAACACAGAAAAGCAGTTAACAAAAGACAACATGCAACACGCTTCAGAGATCACAAAACTCATTACCACAATTAACAGAACATGATGGAGGGACAGGTTCATCTCCCAAAGACTGCCCATACTCTGGAATAAGCTTCCTATTCATGTCAAGCAGAGCACCTCACTGGCCCTCTTCAAGAGGAATCTTGACGAGAGGATGGGTAACGGCAAGTTTACTCCAGGGATCATTCCAGTTGCCCTATTGGATAGGAGCATTGTGAACTAACATCAGGTGGCACGGTGCCTAGGCAATGCTTTTGGGCTAGGCTTGTAAAGGCTCCAGGGCCATTAGCCTAGTACACACCTTTGAACCTATGTATGGGTATCTGGAAATCCTTTTTGTTATTTGCAACACAGATAACAAGCAAGCATCCTTGAGTACTTTCTCATTTCATAAATAGAAAAAAAAAAAACTATACTATGTCCTGCCATAAAAATATATATTTGATCCACAGTATCTGCCAAATCTTGCAAATGAAGCATATTTTCACAGGCTTCTAATTTAACAAAATATCCATACCAGAGCACATGAATCTCAAATTTCATAGCTGACCTGCTGAGTGATCATGCTTTGTAGAAAAAAAACTATTGGGTTAATTTCAAATTGTGTTGTACTTTCTTCGTGTGAACAATCTATACATGAAATGTACTTTTTTGAAGGTCTTTTCTGAAACTTGTGTTATGTTGGACTTCTGCAAAACATTATGTTTATGTTCTAGTGCTTGAGTAACAGAGCCTATCAAATTACTAGTGAAAATAAAGTAGACTTCATCAGAAGTGCAGCCTGAGTGGAAACAGTAGCTATTGTTTTCCTAGAAATTGTCAGTGTCATGGCTTCTATTGAAATATCTATAAATATCTCCCTACCCACCACTCCCCTCTTCACATACACACACACATACACACACACACACACACACACACACACACACACACACACACACACACACACACACACACACACATGCACTTCAAGCCATTTTGTGTTACTTAGATTATTTTCATTAAAGCTTGCTGAAAAAAACATGAGTTTCTGTTTCATTAAATGTCTGTTTCAAAATATAATTGGACAAGAACCCGTCTTCATTCAGTTCAAAGGAAAATGCAACAATTCTATTCAAAATCATATTATTATGTAATGACTCATATTTCAGTCTATAATTATTCTTGTACCAGTTAGTACCCATCTCTTGTATATGAATCAGAACCGACCGAATAACACAGATAACCTTATATTAAAATGAAACATATAGGTTCATAGGTTGCTACTAGGCTAACGATTACAAGGGCCCTTACAAGCCTAGCTGCACACCCCATTCCATTTGGGTCCCGAGTTTCATGGACGTCTATATGGGGGTGTGTTAGTGTGGGGTTACTAAGGATTTGTAAGGGTGAGGGTATAATACTTTTCTTATTGATGGCCTCTGTCCATAAGGGACACAGGGGCTAGACTGGGAGTAAATTTATGATTTTCCATCCAGTTGTCAAGATTTCATTTGAACAGGGTCATGGATGAACTCTGTTTTACATGAATGGGGAGTATATTTCACAGTGCATGGATCCTTTGGGACACATACCTGTCTCTACAGTACATTCTGTTTATGTAAAAAGCAACATTTGGATCCCTGTATCTAGAGTTTCTGGTGCTGTTTGTTTTGTGTATGTGCAACAAATCAATCAGGGCTGGGTCTTTTGAAGCTCTGTAAGCCAGGAAAAGATCCCCTCTCAGCAGACTGTAGAAGATTGAATACAAAGATAAAGCCTTTACTTGATTAGTGTAGGACAGTGTATTCTTGCCCTGAATTCTCCTGGTGGGAAATCTTTAGGGGCATTCCAACTGTTGCAAGTCTGTGGTTAGACACATGGCAAAGGGCAATGACAGGTTTGATCAGGGCACTATAACTTCTGGACCTAGATGCATATCCTTATTATAAATTGGGTAATAAAATGGTTTTCTTACTATCTTAGCTATGTGTCAAGTAAAAGACCAGATTGCTGTCTACCTATGTTCCCAAATCCCTTACTACTGGGTTGGCTCTTAGGCATGTTTTATCAATGGAGTAATAAACTTGAGTTGACAGTTCCTCAAAGAGAATTATAGTGCATTTCTGACATTGAGTTTTAGGCTATAGTTTTGGCAACAGTCATTTGTCTGTGTTAAATCCTCTTGCACGATGTTGGTGTCTTGAGGGGAATCTGTAATAGCATCCAATTTACAGTCATCTGCAAACCTGGTGAGCCAGAGGCTTTGAAAGTTAATCTTGACTTCCAAGAAGTAGATGTCAAATAGGACTGGATTCACCATGGATCCCTGGAATACTACGCTGGTGACCTGTCTAGTAAATCCCATGTATTCTTAATGCAATTTGGGATATTTAACACCTGTCATCAATATGAATGCAGTAAGTACAAAAATGAGTCAAATGTACATGATTTTTCCCCCAGAAAACAATTAGTCTATGAAAGAAATATTTCCATACAGCTTGGGTCACATTAAACTTACAGCTCTGGTGGAAAAAAATCCTACGATGCAAACAAATTAAAAGAAACCATTTTATGCAGATTCTCCACTCATTCAGTCATAAATAATACAGTTAACTGGTAGAACATAATTACAAACCACATAGGACCTCAGAAATATCACAGTGCACTTACATCTATAACAAAGAATTAAACCTCATCCCCCACAATATCAAAGGGATATTGTAAGGTTGAAAAACTATCATATATAATCCAGATAATATAATCCAGATATTTCAAATGTGTTAGTACAGTTTGGATACGTGCAACATTTTATTAAAAACAGACAATGCAATACCTGGATATTTTGATAGGCAGCTCACCTTAAAGGATTAGGTGTCTTCCTTGTCCAGAAATGTATTTTGCCATCTGTGCAACACAACCCAGGTAAAGTACTTTACTCTACCTTCAGATTTGCCAGCTCTGTGTGACTGTCCTCAGTTTGCTGTGATGTCCTGTATCTAGGGCTTTGGGATGTGTCATCTTTGGAATCTGAATAATATCGATCCCTTTGGCAGAGTCACTTACCATTCATCTTCAAGTATGTCACATAATGAATGCCTTTTCTGCATAGTGTCATCTGGCAAGCGTTTTCAGGTATATCTTCTTCAAGCCTATATAAGTAATCAGTAGACTGCTCCACTGACCATGATGTGCACTCTTTGAAGGATTTTGTATATGCATGTATCTCCTTATGCCCCTTCTGCTTGCCAAATGGGGGGGCTAGAGATACAAAAGGTCAGAATATATTTTTGTTGTTCCACCATTTCCTCCTATGGTATGGTGGGCATCTGATTATGAGACTATCAAAATCTCAGTGCTTTCAAACTACTTGTGCAAAAATGCATGTCTTATCTTTCCTTTCTAATGTCATGATCCTTATTTTAGTAAAGTAAATGATATATGTCATTCACTAAGATAACTAACTTTTATAAATTCTAAATAGAGCAGTATCCAACTGAGCATATCATTTTATGTATATATATATATATATATATATATATATATATATATATATATATATATATATATATACATATATATATATATATATATATATATATATATATATATATATATATATATATATATATACACATATATATATATATATATATATATATATATATATATATATATATATATATATGGGTCTACTGCAAAGGAATAAAAACCCACATTACCAAAGATGACATCGCTGAAACCTGACTTTAACAAATGACCACAATGGTGAAGGATTTCACAGGGTAAGTATCCAGGTGGCCAACAAGGAGAAATTTGCCTTTTTTCCCACTGTAGCATGATCCCAACGTTGGTATGTTTAGCTGGGGGGGTGTAGCCCCCCACATTGCGGGTCTGGGGGCATAGCCCCTCTCCTGGGTGGGTTTCAGGTCATGTGGTGTGTTTCATTGTTAGATGGTGGCCAGATCGATATTTAACCTGTGAAATCTTTCGACATTGTGGTCGTTCGTTAAAGTCAGGTTTCGACGATGTCATCTCAGTAATGTAATTTTCGGTAATGTGGGCTTTTGTTCTTTTGAAGTAGACCCATATAGACATATATATATATATATATATATATATATATATATATATATATATATATATATATATAGACATACAGTACTTTTTTAGGTGGTGTTCCAAACATCAAATTACCACCGTAACAGCTACAAACAAGTGCAATCTTCTGAGGGTCATGTTGCTCAATACTAGAAGTCTAAATTTCAAAATGCACTTGCTGGAAGCTCTCCTTAAAATGCAGAACATCGACATTTGTATTGTAACAGAGACCTGGTTCAAGGCAGCAGAAAGCACACCTGCACTACCAGGCTATAACTCATTCCACACCTTTCAGCCGTAGAACTTGAATCAAAGCTCCAAAGGTGGTGGTGTTTCCATATTCATAAAGGATGTGCACACCTCCAGACTGGTAACCCAGCATAATGTATCAGAGATATGTCAGGTGCAGCTAACACTGGATAAGATAGCGAGTCAGGTCATAGCCTGCTATAGGTCCCCAACCATGTCCCAAGATTCACACTTCACATTCCTAAGCACCCTGGAGAATATTAGGGTTCAACCTAACACTCTTATACTGGGAAACTTAACTACTTCTCTATTAACTGGGAAAACTACTCATGTACCAATACACGTGTCCAACATTTCCTGGAATTCATTAATTCCAGTGCCCTGGACCAGCTCATTCTTACCCTCACTAGAGGTAGCAACATCGTTGACCTGGTCATTACTAACATGGGTGACCGTTGCTCTACAGCAATAGTCAACTCCTCCCTGGTTAGATCCATCCACAAACTAATCACCTTGGAAATCCACATCCCACCCAACCCCACCCCCGCAAAGGTAACCACCATGAAAAACTTCTCCAAAGCTAACTATGGGCTCCAAAAAACAGAGGTGGCTAACTTCATGGCACCCATGCAAATGGAGAATAGTTGCATGACCGCCGAGTCATACACCAATGCACTGTACGGACACATACACAAATGCATGGATCTCGCCATACCCAATAGAACCAAGATGCTCCCCTCCAAAAAAGGAAGCCAATCTGTTGGTCCCCTGCCATAAATAAACTCTACAACAGAAGGAGGAAACTGATGTGGAATAAGGTGAAGTCCCAAGACTGGAAAAGTTCTTATCAGCCTCAAAAAAAAGTTGACATCCCTCATCAAATCCTCTAAAGCTAGCTATGAAAACAGAATTGCAGCAGATACTAAAGACAACCACAAGGGCTTCTATAGTTATGTAAAAAATCACCACTGCAATACCTAGATTTGCTCTGGGCTGCTGCACAATGGTACCTCCTATATCGAGCCAACAGATATTGCCAATATCTTGGCCGACAGGTTCGGTGCCAACTTTACCCCTCTCTCCCCCACAAAGGACCAATCACAATACCAGTAGATTGCCAGGCACCCAATATTATTGCTGCACAGGTTAAAACAGCACTATCCAAGGCCAAGAATACAGCTTCTATGGGACCTGACAATATCCCTGGCTGTGTTCCACATGAAATACAGAGTGAACTGGCACCTCATCTGTGTGCCCTGTTCAATCACAGCCTCACCTCAGGTTTTGTCCCTACTAAGTGGTGCACTGCTACAGTCATCCCTCTCCACAAAGGAGGAGTGACTACAGACCCTAGGAATTATCATCCCATTAGGCTGATGAGTCTGATATGCAAAGCTATGAAACGCATCATCATGGACCTTATAAACAAGGATATAGGGAATCTCCAATCTCTGGATCCCACACAGTTTGGTTTTGTGAAGGGTAGATCATGCCTGCTCAACCTGGTTGACTTCTTTGTGTCAGTCACCAGAGTTGTGGATGAAAGCAAGGTGGTTCATACAGCCTACCTTGATCTGGCCAAGGCCTTTGATACCATTCCCCATTCAGGAATCATAGAAAAACTCACTAAGCTAGGCATCAACCCCTACATCACCAGGTGGGTTGCAAACTGTCTCACAGATAAAACCCACAGTGTGAAAGTAGCTAACTCCATGTCAGAATACTGACCAGTCATTAGTGGAGTCCCACAGGGTTCGGTCCTGGGTCCTCTCCTATTTGGTGTCTACTTCTCTGACATCCAGGCCAACAAGAAGGGACTCTGGCTGACAAAGTTCACAGACGATTGCAAGTTGGGAGCTATTATTAACTCCCCATGTGATGTTGATATCCTACATAAAGGCCTCACTGAGACAACGACTGGTGTCAGAACCATGGCCTTAAGCTCAATGCCAAAAAATGTGTAATCATCCCCTTTGCGAAAATCCCAGTTCCCATTAATTACCACATCGATGGTAGTCCACTGAACAAAGAAGGCGTTATAAGAGATCTGGGAACACAGGTTGACAGTAACCTCTCTTTTGACCACCACATTGCCACTGTGGTCAGAAAGTCCTTCTATGTGCACATCTCATTACTAAGGGTTTTGCATCCAGGAGGAAAGAGGTCATTGTCTCCCTCTACCCTTCCCTCATTAGGCCAGTCATCGAGTACAATACTCCATTTGGCATGTACCTCACTGAACAACTGCAACAACTGGAGAGGCCACAAAAGTACCTCAAAAAGAGGATCCTAGGCCTTAAACACTTGTCCTATATGGACAGACTCAAAAAAATTCCAGGTATTCTCTGTCTCATATCGCCTACTTAGAGGCAATCTCTGCTTGATTTACAAAGCCATGTCTGACCCAGCTCTGTTAGGAAATGTTATATCTAAAGAAATCCCAATCCCTCCACACCACATGCTCCAGAGACCTCAACCTCTACCACAATCAACAGAACATGATGGAGGGACAGGGTCATAACCCAGAGACTGCCCATGCTATGGAACAGACTTCTCATACATGTCAAACAAAGCACCTCACGGGCCCCCTTCAAGAGAAATCTTGATGAGTGGATGGGAAATAGAAAATTCACCCCAGGAATCACTGCAGTGGCTCTACTCGACAGAGGCACTGGGAACTAAGGCTGGGTGGCATGATGCCAGGGTAATCCTATGGCTATTTTTGTAAAGGCTCCAGGGCCATTAGCCTACTACACACCTATGTATATATATATATATATATATATATATATATATATATATATATATATATATATATATATATATATATATATATATATGTGTGTGTGTGTGTGTGTGTGTGTGTGTGTGTGTGTATGTGTTTGTGTGTGTATGTGTGTGTGTGTGTGTGTGTGTGTGTGTGTGTGTGTGTGTGTGTGTGTGTGTGTGTGTGTGTGTGTGTGTGTGGATCCCTATCATTTGATTGACTTTTCAGAAACTCGAAATTCATATCAGTAAGATGATATGATCAAATTTCCAAACTCAAAGCTTTTGACTGGAGATTGTGGTACAGTCAGGATTGGGAAATTTACCATTTTCCTCAATGTAGTGCATCAACAGAGTTCGTATATATAATTTTGCAGGGGATGTGGGGTGCAGGGGGGCTGGCCCTCCCACAAAAATTTGAAAAAGGATAGATTTTTATTTATTTATTTTTGGTTTGTTTTTTTGTTTTTTAGTGTTCAAGTTTTCAGAAATTCGATCTTATCATCTCGCCATTATGAATTTCCCGCTTCTGAAAACGTGACAAAATGACATACATCTCTCTCTCTCTCTCTAAATATATATATATATATATATATATATATATATATATATATATAGATATAGATATAGATATATATGAATCTAGGACGTTTGATCGAATGGTCAAACGTCCGAATCCATAACCACCGAACACACTTTAACAAAAACGCTTGTTAAAGCATGTTACTAAAAAAAAAAAAAAAAAACACTACATTAACATTTGTTGTGCCTCCCACACTCCCCCTACTTTAATATTCTCCCTCCAGGACCGCAGTACAGTGGGGAAAAGGGAATTTTCCCTTATCTGCACTGTAGTACAGCCGTGGCAACAGGCATACTTACGCAAAAGTGCTTCTTCAGTGAAAAGCACTTTCACTTAAGTATACCCGGCCATTTGGGTTTTGGATTTTTGATCATTCGATCAAAAGTCCTAGACCAATATATATATATATATATATATATATATATATATATATATATATATATATATATATATATATATATGCACTTACAGTGTATATTTTACAAAATGCTGAATATATATAGAGGGAGTTGAATAACCTAGGCAGAAAGATAGAAGATATGTGAGGCTGTACATTTTCAGAAAGTGTAGTTTCCAAATTAATACCATCTAGTTTAAAGGTCTGTTTTGTAGAGGATATATCAGTCAAATATTTTGTTCTTAATGTTATGAAAGCTTAAAAGCAGTACATTAGTTTAATTGAAATTTGATTAACATTCAGTATTTTTTTTGTTTAATACTTAGATTGTTGTGATTTGTTTCATAGTGTGGAAATAAGGAAGCATATAGGATGCACTGTTTCCATATTCATAGCCTTCAAATTCAGTATCAGCCATATTCAGTTTATTCCAGTCTGTTCATTCCAAAACATTCTGTTCAAGCTCAATCACTGTCTAGTCCATACTCTTTCAGAAGTTAAAGCATAATATATCTTTCACAGCTCATGCTGGTTTCTATTTCTTACAGAGGGCTTGTCCCTCATCAGGCCTATTATTGAATATAATGCTCCCATTGGTGTACGGTACTTACCAGACATCTTCAGCAACTTGAGAGACCTCAGAGATTTCTAACTAAGAAAATTCAGGGTCTCCAGAACATGTCTTATACAGACAGACAGACTGAAGTCACTGGCACTGTGCTCAGCAGCATATAGACTACTTAGAGGTAACTTATGTCTGGTTTACAGGGCTATCTCGTATCCAAATCTAATGAAAATGCTGCACATCCATAAGTCAAATGGGGCTAGATTCACCTATTCCACAGACCTCAGTGTAGCTTGAGACATAAACAGGACCTGCTGGAGAGACAGATACATCTCTTAGAGGTTGCCACTCCTCTGGAATAGGCTTCCAATCCATATCAAACAGTGCACCTCCATGACCCTGTTTAAGTGTAGCCTGAATGACTGGATGGGAACCATATATTTCTGCTGGGGATTTCCTCAGCTTCTCTCTGGACGTGGATAGTCCTTGCTAGAAAGACCTTGGGCATAGACAATATCTCTCATCTAATATTATATTGGGATTTAAGGCTAGGCTTGTAAAGACCTTTGGGTCAATAGCCTAGTAACATGCTATGAACCTATGAATTTATGAACTGGTTGAAAACTGAATCATCGAGATAATGTTTGGTTTATAAGCTAAGTTATTTGATTTGCTTTGATGTTGACGATTATGAAAAATATTTTAACAGTTTCTGAATCAAACGTATTCAATATTTATCCAAACAGTTTGTGTCTTTTAGACTTCAAGGCAGTCCATATTCTACTGCTAAGCTTTCAGTATCCCATACTAAAAACCTTTCAGACTAAGCATTAATAAAGAGAGCCACTTACTCAAGAATACTACTTTAACAGATGCTAAACAGAGCAGGGTAGCATAGGGCTGTAGAAGCTAGTATTGCTGTCTCATAATCATAATTTTCCTGTTCATTTCCTGACTTGTGTGCCTTCTGTGCAGACTATGCAAATTCGGTCTTCTTCTATGTGAGTTTTTATTGCATCTCTAGTTTCCCCATTCATCCTAGATACTTGAGGTAGGTTGGAAGTAGAGATGCAGACACTGTCTTTAGGTATGTGTAGAATATACATGTGACGGCATATGCAGTCCATGATGAACTGGCTCTCCATTTAGGATTGGTTTCTGTATTATGTTCATAGCTTAACTGGATACATTAGTACATCATAAGATTGAAATGGATAAAGTGAACACGGACACCAATGGATGGCTTAATTGATGGTTGGGTGGATGGATGACTGAGATTCATGTTGATTGATTGACAGCTTCTTCACTGCATGCCAGTTGATAAAAGATTACCAAAGCAACTTTCAGCGAACATCAGAAGTAAGTTTTATTTGCAGCAGGACACAAGCCGCCCTGCACCCTTCCTGTAGGGGGATATGCCCACCCCTCCAAATTTATATATACCTACTTTGAGGTCTTACCACAGTGTAGAAAAAAGAACCCTCTGCTGTTAGTGAATGTAGGCTCAAACAAATTACTTTGATCAATCAGCACCAAATGAAGGAGTTGCAATCAGTTGATATCTTCCCAGTTGGGTGGATGAATGGACATACGGACTAGGTATAATTTGTTTGCCGGTAGGCCAGTTGATGGCATACCTAAAATGTAATTCTTCTGTAAAGAAATAATTGTGTGGAGGATAATTCTTTTAATCTGGTTTCCTTAACCTGGTTTCTGTATTACAGAACACAGCTGCATGATGCATTTCAATCCTGTCTTGGCTTGCACTGCAGAATACTCTGTTTGAGGCATAAAAAATATTTATTTTTATTCAGCTTAGTTGGGAGAAATAATGTAAATCTGAATAACATATGATACCTTCTCCTTGAAAAGAACCAGTCACCAGGCAGGGTAAGGTTATAAGCGCTTTCGTTCCCTGTATTCACACTCAAAACAGAACTTCATCAGATACAAATTAATTAATTGAATTGCATATAAAAATGGGGGGAAGTGTGTAAGGTTTTTGTATCTGATGAAGTTCCATTTTGAGTGTGAATAAAGGGAACAAAAGCGTTTATAACCTTACTCTGCCTGGTGTCTGATTCTTTTCAAGAAGGTATCCTGTGACATTCTTGTTGGATTATTTTTTTATGTGACTTTTTGATTAATGTAAATCTGAACAAGTTATGTGCAGATAATGTTACTGAAGACTGTGTATACAAGATTCAAAAGCAGCCCACAGTAACTTGCCAATGTTGTATTACTTTATGATTATCTTGGAGAGCTAAGAATGGCACAACTTTGTTTAGTTGTCTGCAGCCAGTCTCAAAGTATCTTCTCTCAAATTAGTCCACCATTGAAACATACATATAGTTAGAATATATGTGCATGCCTTAATGTAAGTTTCTATGTCTAACCTGCGTAAGAACTGACCATATTTTTTATAAGATGCAAGTTAATTTTCCTTTTCGTTGATTACATAAAGTTAAGTAATAAGGTTATTGTACAAGATATACAGAATGATTGAAAAGCAACTCAACTGGATAAGTGGAATGGATTAAAATATGGCAGCCTAATTTCAATGGAAAACAATGCAGTTATGTATCTGAGAAACAGAAAACCTAGAGCAGAAACATAACTGGAAGGTAAGGAGTAGCAGCGACAAATGATTAAAGGTAAGTTAAGATGATCTACAGATAAGAAATCAATATAAGAAATAGGCAAAAAAGCTGGAATCTTAATGAAAGGTGTCAGAAAAGGCATCAGGTATAGAAGATATGCATAGTGTGCATGTTTTTTTGGATCTCATCTTCATAAACATAAAGAAGTCACAATGGCAGTTCAGCACAGATCAACAAAATGGCACACCTTCTAGTCTGACTGTGTGGCATACAGGGATAAAGATCTAACTTTGCCCCAGGTGGCCCATGTTTAAACTATGGCACAAAGGGGCTTGGAGTGAGCAAGTGATGCAAGCGTGCCCATGCCGGGAGAGGGTTGTGTGCAGCCCATTGCAGTGCTGACCCCAGCAGGAGGTCTAGTATGCAGCATATTGGTTGAGTGATTACAGCACTGCACATTAGCTGGGGGTCTAGGCATGCATGTGTGATTACTGTATAGATCACCCCAGGGTAGCAGCCAGTGCATACAGTCACAACTACTGTGGGGGCACTTACGCTTCGGGTGTAAGGGCATTCTCATGCATATGATGCCCTGCTCCTGATGTCCTACTTTTGTCTCCGAGAGGAGTGAATGAAACTATGGCATCTCACTACAAACAGGGAATGAATGAGCAGCAGTACTCTCACTATTACCAGGGAATTAATTGGTCACAGGACTCTCACTATTACCAGGGAATTAATGGGTCACAGGACTCTCACCATTACCAGGGAATTAATGGGTCACAGGACTCTCACTATTACCAGGGAATTAATGGGTCACAGGACTCTCACTATTACCAGGGAATTAATGTATCACAGGACTCTCAGGAATTAATGGGTCACAGGACTCTCACCATTACAAGGGAATTAATGGGTCACAGGACTCTCACCATTACCAGGGAATTAATGGATCACAGGACTCTCACTATTATCAGGGAATTAATGGGTCACAGGACTCTCACTATTACCAGGGAATTAATGGGTCACATGACTCTCACTATTACCAGGGAATTAATGGGTCACAGGACTCTCACTATTACCAGGGAATTAATGGGTCACAGGACTCTCACCATTACCAGGGTATTAATGGGTCACAGGACTCTCACCATTACCAGGGAATTAATGGGTCACAGGACTCTCACTATTACCAGGGAATTAATGGGTCACAGGACTCTCACTATTACCAGGGAATTAATGGGTCACAGGACTCTCACCATTACCAGGGAATTAATGGGTCACAGGACTCTCACTATTACCAGGGAATTAATGGGTCACAGGACTCTCACCATTACCAGGGAATTAATGGGTCACAGGACTCTCACTATTACCAGGGAATTAATGGGTCACAGGACTCTCACCATTACCAGGGAATTAATGGGTCACAGGACTCTCACCATTACCAGGGAATTAATGGGTCACAGGACTCTCACCATTACCAGGGAATTAATGGGTCACAGGACTCTCACCATTACCAGGGAATTAATGGGTCACAGGACTCTCACCATTACCAGGGAATTAATGGGTCACAGGACTCTCACCATTACCAGGGAATTAATGGGTCACAGGACTCTTGCCATTGTCAGGGAATGAATGGACCACAGGGCTCTCTCTATTGTCAAGGAAGGAAGGAAGGAATGGGTCACAGGACTAAGGGATTGAATGGCTCAGCTCTCACCCTGAGGAAAAATGAATGGGTCACCATGATGCTAGGCTTCAAGATAGTCAGTGTACAGACTAAAACATGGCACACCTTCTGTACCAGAAGAAATATAAAAAAAGAATAGAATAGAAGAGCATAATTCCTCCTGGGAACTTATAACATCTAAGAGATGCTAAAAGAGATGGATGGATGAATGGGAGCAAGAGAAGACCCAAGGAAAACAGCACAGAGACAGTATCACAGCCCTGCATTATTTCACAGAAAGGGTAGTGTACAGTGGGAGCAGTTTTTCTAAAGAGGTATTTAAGAAAAACAACAATGGCATTCATAATGCTTGCTCTTTCAAGTTTATTATAGTGCTTATAATCCATGCATTTTACTTGGTGATAACAGAAATGAAAAAATGATAAAAAAAAATATATACAACAAGCAGTAGAAACAAAGGAAAGCTTAAAACAAATTGAATTAAAATTATAAAGGAAATAAATAAATGAAAGCAAATTAACTATTCAATAAAATGAATGCTCACTTGTTGGAAAAGGCTTGCGCTAAAATAGTGCAAAGAAAATGCCCAGTTAAGAACTATGGCTACCATAGCAGCCATAAACATGGAAGCCAGTCAAGTGCCTAAATACTGACAAACCAATAAACTGATAAAACCTCTATGATTGACAAGAACACCATCTAAACAATAAAACTCAGAGTGATACATCAGTAGGTCCAACTGTTTGACAGTTCATAGAAAATGACACACTCCTGCCTGCATCTAGACAGCAATCTGACATAAATTGAGTAAATATCCCCTGGATAAAGAAGCCGTGCTTAACAGCTGACTGTAGAAATCTGGGAAAGAGTACATCATAACATCCTTGACAGCTGTCAAAAAGCATATTGACTGTAGATGTTTAATAAACAAAGCAATCAATGACCAGTGGCCACTGACAACAAGAAGAGAAGAGCATAATGCCACAATAGATATGGTCCTGAATTGACCCTAACTCTTGATCATGTCAAAACATATGAAAATCCCAGGTCAACCTAGAAAAAAAGGCATCCTCTAGCTCTGATGGTTTCAAAAATACTAGCAGGTCTTGAAAGATGATGACTGAATGGCAAATGAAGGAGAGAGTTTGTAGCTGCCATATTAACTGACAAGCAAAACTTAGACCAAACTGACACACAAAAGTAAAGCCACTGAAGCAAATGGAATCCACAAAAGCTGTATAAGTAAAGATGATAAGCACAAGACGTGTAGCCACACCTGGACAAAAAAGCAGCAGAACCAGTCCAAATTAAACCGCAAAGAAAGTCAAAACAAGAGCAAAGAGTAATAATAAAACTAAAATACTAGAGCATTCTGACAAACAATTACCACCAACTTGGAGGAACAAAAAGTAGGGAAATAGGTCGACTTCTCTGCATGGTTTAAGGTTGCCATCAAAGTTTGTTTCTTTATT